>NC_044058.1:1012500-1050000 GCF_902167405.1 Gadus morhua
AGGCCACAATCCGGCCCTAGAATGGCGCGGTAAAAGTGCACGTCCCATAGCCAACTCACCAAGCTCACCAAGTCCAGTATTCAGAATTCAAAGCATTTATTCACAAATACGTTCTATTTTTTTGACAAGCGGAGCCGACAGTCCTGTGCATGTATGCAAATTAGCCATGTGCGCGAAACAGAAGATAGACGCAATGTATAGAACTGATTGTTGTGCATTGTTGTGGATATGTAGGCTGGTTAGTTGTGGTTGTTTGTGGTTTTAGTGAAACAGCTTTGCCTTGGAGTTGGAGAAGTTGGAGTGATTGTGTGAATGTGCGAGAGAGAGCGCACCTGCCGTGGTGATGTTGGGCTTATTGTGGGCTTATATGTGGTATCTGTCTGATCGTATTAGCTGTAGATGGATGGTTAAATAATGTCACAAGAACGATCATACTGCAGGCTCTCATTTGCAAATGCACTGATTGTGTGCCCGTCTCCGATATGCTATATACCTGGCATTTATTCAGTTCATGTTCTTCTGAGTGCGCAAGAACGGTGCCAATTATTGTCGTGTTTGCATTGTAATGCACAACTTTGCCCCTCCCTGTTATAAAATAACGTGCATCCCAACAACTTAAGCCAATGCAGGCTCCTATTGCTTTACCAGTGTGTTTAACGTGTGTGCGTGTGTGCGTGTGTTGTCATGTAGGCTATAGATATAGATTGATTGTCTTGGCTTGCTTGCATCCATGAAATATTGTAATGTTATGGCCGAGCTGGCTACGGCATATCGAGAACAATCTGGGGATGAGGGCATCCCCGAATATTGACGGGTATTTCGCACACTGCCATCTCAATATATAGCCTAACATATACAAATATATCACTGTACTAGACACAAATGTATTTTCCACTAGCTAGTGGTGGTCATTACATTGTAGTGAAACTAGTAAAGACAACACAGCTTTATGTTACGGCTAAACATGGAGGCACTGCAGCTCTAGTCTCGACAATGCGTTACTTTAGTCTGGTATTTCTCTTCACTGATTGGTTAGACAGCCTTCAAACTTAGTGGTCAAGCAAAGAAGAGGGAGGGCTCGTTCAGCATACCTAATATCCGGAGTGATTAACTAATAGCCGGAGTGAATAACTAATAGCTGGAGTGAATGACTAATAGCCGCGGCTATTAGTCATTCAAAACCGTATTCCGTAACCGAATTCTTGCCAAACCGCACGGAATCCGTGCGGTTTTGCACTTTTACCGCGCCATTCTAGGGCCGGATTGTGGCCTTCTTGGCTTTCCATAGGTTTCCTCCTACTGCATAAAGCAAAGTGTCTCTCCCACGGAGGTTGGTCCTTACAGATACCCGTAGTTCTGACTTTAAAGTCAGAATTCTGACTTTTTTCTCCGAATTCTGAGATTAAAGTCAGAATTCTGAGATTAATGTCAGAATTCTGACTTTTTTCTCAGAATTCTGAGATTAATGTCAGAATTCTGACTTTAATCTCAGAATTCTGAGAAAAAAGTCAGAATTCTGAGATTAAAGTCAGAATTCTGACTTTTTTCTCGGAATTCTGAGATTAATGTCAGAATTCTGACTTTTTATCTCAGAATTCTGAGATTAATGTCAGAATTCTGACTTTATTCTCAGAATTCTGAGATTAAAGTCAGAATTCTGACTTTTTTCTCAGAATTCTGAGAATAAAGTCAGAACTGAATTTTTTTTTACATGTGTGGCCCTAATCCTCTTCCGTAATTTTCGCATAGCTGTCGTTCCCTTAGGACGCATTTTACTGCAACACAAAACGGGAGCTTCCAATGCGAGTAGAGTTTACTTCTTTGTGATTGAATTACCAGCAGCCACAGATGCAACATTGTAGCGTGTGAAAACCGCAAAATTCTGCCGTGTCCATGTATGGGCAGATTTAGAATAATTAGTTGCAAAATGTTGCAAATTCAACGTCGGTATTCTTTCTTCTCTATGCATAGCGCATCTCGTCGATTATGCTGTTTCGTGCTGCTAGCCTTTTAGTGAGATCAGAGAGTGTTGAGAAGGACAGTACCAAAATATCTTTGGTAAGATGGATATAAGAGAGACCCGCAGTGAATTCAACCCGGTCCACTTGACATCGGGTAGGTGTATGACAGGTGCCGTAAAACGTAAATAGCCCGGGCTATTATTTGTTTTCTATCACTGAACTTTCGAACAAAACTCTTGCTCAGCAACGATGGGAAATAGCCTATCAAATGCATTATTTAAACCAGTATGAATATTACCGTAGGCCTATATGTTTACCAGGCAATTGAATAACGCAGATACGATAAGACAGATACACCATTAAACGTGTTTCTAATGACATTTCTAGCGAGAAATGTACATTTTCCTTTCATAATATTCAGTCGGTGGTTGTGTCTGATCTTTAGTTTTATAGTTATTGGGAAGATTTTATCGGCTCGCTCGCATGTTTCAACGACGTCAGGTTACTAGGGACGCTTCTTTCGCTAAACTAGCAGCTCACGTGTTTCCTGCGTTTGTGTTATTAAACCGTTACTTTATGTAACTTTAAATGATATCATCGTGTTAGAAACACGTATATCTGAGAGCAGGGGTGAAGTATTGTTAAGATTGCTGTCAGGTTAGCCTGCTGCAGCCACATCCTCTCGGTACAGTTGTTATCATTTAGCATTAACTAAGCCTGGCCACCAGCGAAGAAGAAGAAGCCGGTCCTCGCCTCCGTTTCTATTCGCGTGCTTGTGCGTGCTCGTGTGCTCGGGAACTCGTGAAACTTCATCAGTCGTTGCCCGAGCACTGTTCCAATTCGAAGTACGCATGCATCGGAGGTGGCTCGTGTGTACTTGCAACCGCTATAAATCCCAGGATGCATTTCCCACATATATATATTTATATAATATATAATATAATAAATAATAATCATAATAATATAAGATAATATATAAATATATAAGAATAATAAGAATAAGAATAAGAATAATACATTTATAATATAATACAATAATACATCCGCTGTGGGGGGGGGGGGGGGGACACGTTTGTTGATGGGGGGGGAGACACGTTTGTAGGGGGGGGGGCACGCTCGACAACGAGAGTTGGTTTTTATTGAACGAGACTTCAACACGGAACAGCTGCACGAAACGATGGTCACGTCACTCTCGGTGACGGTGTCGACAATAATGAACACACGAACAATTTTAATAGAACAACACACAACCACATAACATCCCGAACCCATTAACCCCACTTAATCCTAACAACAAAACAAGTTAACAAAAGCCCCATTTGTCAACTGAGAACCCCAATTCCCAGAATCCCCCGCGGCTCCGGAACACGGCGTGGCTTATATTAATCTTTATTATCTGAATGGGAAATGCAATATTTTAGGACAGATACACCATTAAACGCGTTTCTAATGACATTTCTAGCGAGAAATGTAAATTTTCCTTACATAATCTTCAGTCAGTGAATGTGTATGATCTTTATTAATCTTTATTATCTGAATGCGAAATGTAATATTTTAGGACAGATACACCATTAAACGCGTTTCTAATGACTTTTCTAGCGAGAAATGTACATTTTCCTTACATAATCTTCAGTCAGTGAATGTGTATGATCTTTATTAATCTTTATTATCTGAATGGGAAATGCAATATTTTAGGACCGATTCACCGTTAAACGTGTTTCTAATAACATTTCTAGCGAGAAATATACTTTTTACTTGCATAATCTTCAGTCAGTGATTGTGTCTGATCTTTAGTTTTATAGTTATTAGGATTTCATCGGCTCGCTCGCATGTTTCAATGACGTCAGGTTGCTTTCGCTAAACTAGCAGCTCACGTGCTTCCTGCGTTTGTGTTATTAAACTGTTACTTTATGTAACTTTTAATGATATCATCTTGTTAGAAACACGTATATCTGAGAGCCAACCCAGTCGCCAAAAGCATACGTTGACAGTGTACTTTTCGTGAACACTGGATTACGTCGCATTTCAACATAAAATAGCGTGTTATACACACACACACACGCACGCACGCACACGCACAGACACACACACACACAAGCACACACAAGCACACACACGCACGCACAGACACACAGACACAGATACACACACACGCACACACGCACACGGTGCATTTCGCTGCTAAAACAACAACAACAAAATATTCCCTCAAATATTATTACTTTCAAAACGTTGGCCAAAATGGCCAATAATATCATTTTTTATTTGGGATGCTTCTAGGACATTTTGGGTGGATTTTGAACGGTATGTGGGGGGCACGTTTTTTGCAGGACCTGGCAACCCTGCGCTGTTGCCCGAGATCTGGATCCACCCCGGCGTGGTGCCGTCTCCTTTTGACCTTTTGACCCCCGACTTCTGGGGGAATAGCTGAATCAATTCATTAGTCAATCAGAAGCATGTAAATATCTTCCCGGTGGCGTAAGAGGACGAACAAGGTGTCCTTCAACATCTACGCTTCCAGGAGATTGCAACGGTGCCACACATGAGCATATTCGAACATGTTTAATGGTAGTAATTAGCTGTCGAAATTGGAGGCCTTAATCAATACTGAGCAGCTATTGATTTGCTTCCCGATAAAGATTTGTCACAAATGACATGTTATTTAGCATCTACACGTTGAGCTGAGTCCAATGACACCGAGAACGACACTCTAGCTAATGGTAACATGTATTTTACATGGTACACCTAGGTCTAGGACATGATCTCCGTGTAGCAAGAGGCCGAGCTTGATCTCATTGGACTCAGCTTAACGTGTAGATGCTAATTAACATGTAATTTGTCAAAAATCTCCATCGGGAAGCAAATCTATAGCTGGTCATTATTGATAAAGGCCTCCAAAATCGACAGCTAATTACTACCCCGAAACATATTCAAATATGATCATGTGTGGCACTGTTGCAATCGTCTCGAAACGTAGATGTCAAAGGACACCTTGTTTGCTCTGTTGCACCACCGGGAAGATATTTTCATACTTCTAATGGATTGATTCATATTTTAAGGTTCTCGGAGTGAGACTTTAAGTGGCTGCAGCAGAAGTGTTGAGACGAAAGATGATATCAAGAGATTTATAGAATATTCCAATTCACATTATGATTCTTCGTCGTAACATCCGACCAAACATCCTTTACATTCACAGAGCGAAGATTATGAAAGTCCAGGCTCAGCAAGTGCTCCATCTCGTTGCACCTGCACCCAGCGGCTCGCTTGCAAGATTTTGGCCTGAAGTTCTTCCCAGACCTACACCCTAGCCATCCAACATGCATATCTGAGAATCAGGCCTCTCTTTAATAATGACAAAAAGTTATGAGAGAAACACACATTAACTTTTTGTTATCTCATAAGCGGCGTGGTGCCGGCTCCTTTTGACCTTTTGACCCCCGACTTCAAAAACGTGGCCACAGGCCAGCTGTGTCTACACACCTTTAGCCACAAATGTACACCTCCATCCCACAAAAAATGGGGACTAGAAACTAACCTCTGTCTTATGTACATTTACTGTACTGTTGGAGGTCACGCCCCTTTGCCGACCTTTTCGAGATAGCTAGGGATGCTAAAATGTTTACACACATTTCCCGGGGCCCCGTGTACGACATATCCGAGATTTGGAGTTCTAGCCCTTAGAGAAAAAAGGTTTTCCCAAATGGAGTGTCATTTGGACAAAGCCCCTCAGAAGTGTAGCCTGCAAGACCTAATGGTTCAGAATGTGGTGGAAAAACTGTTTTTGAGATAGGAAGGTCCTACCGCCCTGAAATTTTAATACCTTATTCTAGGGCCTAACTGGGACCTCCGCACCGAAACTTGGCCCGGTCGGACCCCGAGGGCAGGAAGGGGGGGCCCTTCCTGCCCGAGACTTGGCCCGGTCAGACCCCGAGGGCAGGCCCCCCCTTCCTGCCCTCGGGGTCCGACCGGGCCAAGTTTCGGTGCGGAGGTCCCAGTTAGGCCCTAAAATTTCAGGGCGGTAGGACCTTCCTATCTCAAAAACTGTTTTTCCACCACATTGTGAACCATTAGGTCTTGCAGGCTACACTTCTGAGGGGCTTTGTCCAAATGACACTCCATTTGGGAAAACTTTTTTTCTCTAAGGGCTAGAACTCCAAATCTCGGATATGTCGTACACGGGGCCCCGGGAAATGTGTGTAAACATTTTAGCATCCCTAGCTATCTCGAAAAGGTCGGCAAAGGGGCGTGACCTCCAACAGTACAGTAAATGTACATAAGACAGAGGTTAGTTTCTAGTCCCCATTTTTTGTGGGATGGAGGTGTACATTTGTGGCTAAAGGTGTATAGACACAGCTGGCCTGTGGCCACGTTTTTGAAGTCGGGGGTCAAAAGTTCAAAAGGAGCCGGCACCACGCCGCTTATGAGATAACAAAAAGTTAATGTGTGTTTCTCTCATAACCTTTTGTCATTATTAAAGAGAGGCCTGATTCTCAGATATGCATGTTGGATGGCTAGGGTGTAGGTCTGGGAAGAACTTCAGGCCAAAATCTTGCAAGCGAGCCGCTGGGTGCAGGTGCAACGAGATGGAGCACTTGCTGAGCCTGGACTTTCATAATCTTCGCTCTGTGAATGTAAAGGATGTTTGGTCGGATGTTACGACGAAGAATCATAATGTAAATGGGAATATTCTATAAATCTCTTGATATCATCTTTCGTCTCAACATTTCTGCTGCAGCCACTTAAAGTCTCACTCCGAGAACCTTAAAATATGAATCAATCCATTAGAAGTATGAAAATATCTTCCCGGTGGTGCAACAGAGCAAACAAGGTGTCCTTTGACATCTACGTTTCGAGACGATTGCAACAGTGGCACACATGATTTGAATGTGTGGCACTTTTGAATATGTTTCGGGGTAGTAATTAGCTGTCGATTTTGGAGGCCTTTATCAATAATGACCAGCTATAGATTTGCTTCCCGATGGAGATTTTTGACAAATTACATGTTAATTAGCATCTACACGTTAAGCTGAGTCCAATGAGATCAAGCTCGGCCTCTGGCTACACGGAGATCATGTCCTAGACCTAGGTGTACCATGTAAAATACATGTTACCATTAGCTAGAGTGTCGTTCTTGGTGTCATTGGACTCAGCTCAACGTGTAGATGCTAAATAACATGTCATTTGTGACAAATCTTTATCGGGAAGCAAATCAATAGCTGCTCAGTATTGATTAAGGCCTCCAATTTCGACAGCTAATTACTACCATTAAACATGTTCGAATATGCTCATGTGTGGCACCGTTGCAATCTCCTGGAAGCGTAGATGTTGAAGGACACCTTGTTCGTCCTCTTACGCCACCGGGAAGATATTTACATGCTTCTGATTGACTAATGAATTGATTCAGCTATTCCCCCAGAAGTCTGGGGTCAAAAGGTCAAAAGGAGACGGCACCACGCCGGGGTGGATCCAGATCTCGGGCAACAGCGCAGGGTTGCCAGGTCCTGCAAAAAACGTGCCCCCCACATACCGTTCAAAATCCACCCAAAATGTCCTAGAAGCATCCCATATAAAAAATGATATTATTGGCCATTTTGGCCAACGTTTTGAAAGTAATAATATTTGAGGGAATATTTTGTTGCTGTTGTTTTAGCAGCGAAATGCACCTTGTGCGTGTGTGCGTGTGTGTATCTGTGTCTGTGTGTCTGTGCGTGCGTGTGTGTGCTTGTGTGTGCTTGTGTGTGTGTGTCTGTGCGTGTGCGTGCGTGTGTGTGTGTGTATAACACGCTATTTTATGTTGAAATGCGACGTAATCCAGTGTTCACGAAAAGTACACTGTCAACGTATGCTTTTGGCGACTGGGTTGGCTCTCAGATATACGTGTTTCTAACAAGATGATATCATTAAAAGTTACATAAAGTAACAGTTTAATAACACAAACGCAGGAAGCACGTGAGCTGCTAGTTTAGCGAAAGCAACCTGACGTCGTTGAAACATGCGAGCGAGCCGATCAAATCCTAATAACTATAAAACTAAAGATCAGACACAATCACTGACTGAAGATTATGCAAGTAAAAAGTATATTTCTCGCTAGAAATGTTATTAGAAACACGTTTAACGGTGAATCGGTCCTAAAATATTGCATTTCCCATTCAGATAATAAAGATTAATAAAGATCATACACATTCACTGACTGAAGATTATGTAAGGAAAATGTACATTTCTCGCTAGAAAAGTCATTAGAAACGCGTTTAATGGTGTATCTGTCCTAAAATATTGCATTTCCCATTCAGATAATAAAGATTAATAAAGATCATACACATTCACTGACTGAAGATTATGTAAGGAAAATTTACATTTCTCGCTAGAAATGTCATTAGAAACGCGTTTAATGGTGTATCTGTCCTAAAATATTGCATTTCCCATTCAGATAATAAAGATTAATATAAGCTACGCCGTGTTCCGGAGCCGCGGGGGATTCTGGGAATTGGGGTTCTCAGTTGACAAATGGGGCTTTTGTTAACTTGTTTTGTTGTTAGGATTAAGTGGGGTTAATGGGTTCGGGATGTTATGTGGTTGTGTGTTGTTCTATTGACATTGTTCGTGTGTTCATTATTGTCGACACCGTCACCGAGAGTGACGTGACCATCGTTTCGTGCAGCTGTTCCGTGTTGAAGTCTCGTTCAATAAAAACCAACTCTCGTTGTCGAGCGTTCAATACAAACCAACTCTCGTTGTCGAGCGTGCCCCCCCCTACAAACGTGTCTCCCCCCCCATCAACAAACGTGTCCCCCCCCCCCCCCCCTCAACTAACGTGTCCCCCCCCCCCCTACAATCGTGTGTCCCCCCCCTCTCAACAAACGTGTCTGTCCCCCCGCGTGTTCAGGGTGACGCTTTGGTCAGGCAAAGCGTGAACCTGAACACGCCTTGCGATGCGGACACACGTATCTATCCTTACGCCTTGGCGTGATACCGGGGTGGTGTGTGTGTGTGTATGTGTGTGTATGTGTGTGTGTGTGTGTGTGTGTGTGTGTGTGTGTGTGTGTGTGTGTGTGTGTGTGTGTGTGTGTGTGTGTGTGTGTGTGTGTGAATCTTAATGTGTGTGCATGTGTGTGTGTGTGTATATGGTGTGTGTAGGTGTGTATGAATGTTACTATGTGAGCCAGCATCCGTGTGTGTGATTGTGTGTGTGTTTCTGTGTTCCTGTGTGTGTGTTAAGTAGAGGTGTTTTATTGGGGGAAGACTCTACGGTTTTAAGCAGACCCAGCTGGCCTTTAATAATATTGGCAAAGATCTGTTTGCAAGTAGAGCAATTATCTCCCAAATGGACTACAAACATACACACACACTCTCACGAAACTCTCACGGACACACACACGCGCGCGCGCGCACACTCACACACACACGCATACACACATAGACACACACACGAGAGAGGTTAATTTAACTGTGATGGGTTCACCCTGACATAAGAATTTATTTGACTGCATTGTTCATTAAATTACCAATGTTGTGTGTGTCTGCATGTATTCATGCCTTTGTGTGTGTGTGTGTGTGTGTGTGTGTGTGTGTGTGTGTGTGTGTGTGTGTGTGTGTGTGTGTGTGTGTGTGTGTGTGTGTGTGTGTGTGTGTGTGTCTTTGTGCGTGCGCGTGTTTTAGATAGATGTAGATTTGAGAGTTTGCGATGGGCTCAGAGTGAGGGCCCCTATCCCATGGGCCCCTGCAGGTCTCTGAAGTGCTGCTTGTTTTATGAGCAGGGTCTCCCATCAGCCAACCGACAAATGGCTCTGAGCAAATGGTGTTTCATCATTTTCTTACAGGCTTCCTCCTTCCGCAATAGAGAACCCCCCGAGACTAGATCAACATTAGCATTAGTCAATATGACCTAGCGTTACACTTTCATAAAGTCTCTGATTCTCTTCCTGTGATCAATCTATCTATCAATCAATCAATGTATCTATCTATCTATCTATCTATCTATCTATCTATCTATCTATCTATCTATCTATCTATCTATCTATCTATCTATCTATCTATCTATCTATCTATCTATCTATCTATCTATCGATTAATCCTATGTATTTATCCATCTATGTATCGTTACACTTTCATAAAGTCTCTGATTCTCTTCCCGTGATCAATCTATCTTTCAATCAATCAATGTATCTATCTACCTATCTATCTATCTCTCTATCTCTCTATCTATCTATCTATCTATCTATCTATCTGTCTGTCTGTCTGTCTGTCTGTCTGTCTGTCTGTCTGTCTGTCTGTCTGTCTGTCTGTCTGTCTGTCTGTCTGTCTGTCTGTCTGTCTGTCTGTCTGTCTGTCTGTCTATCTATTGACCCTATGTATCTATCCATCTATCTATCTTTTTATCTATAGATATATAGCTCTATATTTCTATTAACCCTGTGTATCTGTCCAGATAACAGGATGATTAAGGTGAACGGCAGCAGGGAGCCTCTTGAGTTCAAGTCTCACCAGTGGTTCGGTGCGTCGGTCAGAACACACAAAGGCAAAGTAGTGGTGAGTGACTGGATGATCCCACAACACAGCTCGTACCTTAACTTAATTAAACTCTAGAACTGATTTGATCTAAAGTCAGTTTTGTTAGTTTTGCAAGGGAAAAAAAGACACAATGGTTAAAGAAGCATCTTGTGTCTTTAGCGAAGCCTTATCTGCACCAACGGTATATGATATGGAAGTTCCTGTCTCTAGCTGCACTGTCTCATTCTCTGATGTGTGGTATCCCGTTGTCCCTCAGGCCTGTGCTCCTCTGTACCACTGGCGGACGGTGAAGCTGAGTGGGGAGAGGGACCCCGTGGGGACGTGCTACGTGGCCGTGCAGAACTTCAGCGCCTACGCAGAGTACTCACCCTGCAGGACCAGTGAGTCACCCTCCTCCATCTCCTGACTCCCTCGCCATCCCGAGGGAGTCAGGAGATAGGCTAAGGCCACTCGACCTAGCCTATCCCTTCCCCTCTCTGTTGTCGGTCTGCTCTCTTTCTCTCTTCCTCCTTCTCCATTCTCTCTCCCTCCTGTCAGTTGAATCGTTTCAATGCATTTTGTGGCATTTATGACCTTTTTAAGCAAAGCTTTATGATCTGGAGAGAGTGACTGAGAGGAGATCCAACGGCAGATCAGAGGAAGTGCATTAATTTTCGGTTTTATTTTTCCCCTTTAGCTCCATCTATGTTCTCTCTTTGTTTCTCTTTTATCATCCCTCTCTCGCTCCTTCTTTCTGCCTCTTGCTCTCTCTCACTTCTCTTTCTCCCCTCTCTGTCGCCCTATCTCTCCCTCTTTCTCTCTCGCTCTCACTGCCCCCCTCTCTCTCTCCCTCCATCCCTTTTTTCTCTCTCCAACTCTCCCTCTCTCTCACCCCTCTCGCTCTCTCTCTCTCTCGCTCTCCCTCTCTCTCGCTCTCTCTCTCTCTCCCTCTCTCTCCCGCCCCCTCCCTCTCCCCCTACCTCCCGGCCCCGCCCATGTCTCCAGTCATACCCTCTCTATTCTCCTGATCCCAGTCCCCCTAATGTTCAGAGACAGGAGCCACCAGAGTCCTGGAGGTTATCAGGCAGCTTATCGTGAGCAGCAGATCAAACGCTCGCCCCTAACCCGTCGCTAAATCTCAGACTCATGAACTCACGGGGTCATGCACATCCACACATACATTCAAATTGAAACATACATCACAGACACCCATTACTGTTTACACATCGGCCCGTGCACACACATGCGTGCGTACGAACACAAACACACATGTTTGCGCACACATACACATTGGTGTATGCATGTACATACAAGTTGGTTTAAATCGTATTCATTCTCAGGCCATTTGTGCTTATACGGATTTCAGCTCGTATGCCAATGTAGACCAACCAAGCGCCAATAAAGATTAGGTTGTAAAATCGTTCAATGGTTCTCGAGAGGGAAATACTTTTGAACACAGATGGTGCTACTATAAATGAATTTATATAGGTGTATGTGGGGCCTTCTCTCTAGCAGCTTTTGTTTTGCTTTCCTACAGTGAATTTATGACCAAAGAGACTGAATTACTTTACTAATCAAGTACTCAAACACAAAGCGGTTTGTTGCATAAGTGCATGTGTGTAGTAACGAGTAGTTTAGCCTCACCCCAGGTTGTCCCCCAAGCAATTTCTTGGGCTGTCTTCATAAGTAAATCCGAGTTTGGTAGTTGGACCGTCATGGTGAATAACACTGCAGGAGGTTTGGTTTGAGATTCACATTATTTATTTTATGCATGCTAATATTATATTTCTCATTTGAAATTGTACACTTTCAAATACTTTTTTTACGAGAAATCTGAAAATCGGACTATTTTTTTTCTTCTGTCTGTATCTGTGTGTGTGTGTGTGTGTGTGTGTGTGTGTGTGTGTGCGTGCGTGCGTGCGTGCGTGCGTGCGTGCGTGCGTGAGTGCGTGCGGCTGTGTTTGTGTGCTCTTGCCTGCACATTTGTGTGTGTGTGTGTAAGAGAAATAGGGATCTATAGAGGAACAGGTACTGGAAAGCATTTGTGTAGGGATTGTGTGTGTATAGTTGTTTGTGTGTGTTGTTCTGCATTGACATGCTTGCTTTGTGTTTTCTTCAGATGACCCAGACCCGGAGGGCCAGGGCTTCTGTCAGGCGGGCTTTAGTGTGGACTTCACAAAGGTAACGACCGCGCTTCTCTATCGCCACACGCCACCACACACCTTCATGCCAGCACCTCAGCACAGCGGAGAGCTAAAGGATATTGTCAACAGCGCAAATATCACTGTCTATCATATAAATGTTTGACATTTACATTTACATTTAGGGCATTTAGCAGACGCTATATATCGCTGCAAGTACAGTAAGGATGTTCATAGAAACAAATGGCAAGCACTAACAATCGCTAGGTTAACCCATTCCCTGTATACAACAAAGATAGCTAGGATTAGATGAGAAACCATTTGAGGAACCTTCAATAGAAATCGGGATATGACATAGTCAGCCCCCCTCTACGGTGAGGCAGCCTTTAAAACCAGCAGAAGGGCTAAGTCGGCCTTCATCATCTCAGGGTAACAATAATCTGATCTCCAGTGAGATCTATTCCTATCCAAATGTTGGATATTACATTGATGTATTGTCCTGCTTTGCAACACTGCACACAACATTGTTCCATTAAGTATTGTTGACATGCTGAAACAACGTCAACATCAGGCTCCCATTTAGAGATTTACAGACAGGGCGCATTGTGACCACATTTGTCACTTTAGGAGACTCCCCCAAGCATCCTTATGTGACCTCACCATAGGAAAATAATAGAGAACAAATACATCATCTCTGTCTCTGTCTCCTGCTCCCTCTCTCTCTCTCTCTCTCTCTCTCTGTCTCTAGCTATTTCTCTCTCTCTCTCTCTCTCTCTCTCTCTCTCTCTCTCTCTCTCTCTCTCTCTCTCTCTCTCTCTCTCTCTCTCTCTCTCTCTCTCTCTCTCGCTATCTCTCTCTCTCTCTCTCACCCAAAGCTCTCAGTTTGAGCTTTGACCTCCAGCGTATGCTTTAACTTAACCCTGTTGTACAGGAAGTTGTCATGCTCAACAGGATGTCAACTCTAGCTATGAAAGCCACCATAAAACACACACACACACACACACACACACACACACACACACACACACACACACACACACACACACACACACACACACACACACACATACACACACACACACACACACACACACACACACACACACACACACACACACACACACACACACACACACACACACAAACGCACACACACACACACACACACACAGTTAATAAATGGACATAATCTTTACAAATGTATGTCTTGTGACTCACTTAACTCTACCAGGAAGGACGACTGGTGGTTGGTGGGCCTGGAAGCTTCTATTGGCAAGGTAACTGAAACCTCATTGTTCTCCCTGCATATATGAACTGCTTTAGAGGAGTCTTCAGAGGAGAGAATGCCAGGAAGCATACCCTTCTAGTACACACACACACACACAAACACACACGCACACACACACACACACACACACACACACACACACACACACACACACACACACACACACACAGACACACACACACACACACACACACACACACACACACACACACACACACACACACACACAGACACACACACACACACACACACACACACACACACACACACACACACACACACACACACACACACACACACACACACACACGTACACATGAATGCTCACAGAACTATGAAGTGTGCACACCTAAATGTTGTAACTTCATATTCTTTATTAATGAGATCTGCCTGTGCATGGATATTACTCACCCCCCAATGTCCCCTGTTTATGTTCCATCATCATTCTGGCACAGGAAGTGGATGTTTGGGCATTATATTGATATGATCAGATAGCAATGGACTGGAGTGGAATGGACAAACTCCCCTCAGTGCAGAGATAGTGATCAATCGAGGGGGACAGAGAGAGAGAAAGAGAAGAGAAAGACAGAGCGAGTGAAAGGTTGTTAAGGATTGACCATGACGAGCAGATGAGAAAGGTGTGGAGAGGAACATAAAGATTGGAGAGATGAGGCTGGAGGGAAATATAAAACAGTTTTCAAGGAGTTCATAGTAAAAACCTGTTGCAAAGAGCTAATAGAGGTCAGTTTGAATTGATGAACGGTTACATGGCAGGATATGAAATACTACACTCACCATACAAAATGTACTATGCATACTTTCAATAATGGCAGATAGATAGACAGATGAACACTTAATGGAGGATAAATGAGAGTGAGAGAGTATGAAGGGGAGTGCCTGAAGTGGTGAGAGGTGGAGAGAGAGAGAGGGATTCTGTGGTAGATGATACGTACAGTCGCTGAGGTCAGTTCTTTGGGCCTCAGCTAGACAAAGCAGAGGGATGAGGTCCCTTAATGAGTGTGGACACAGCTGGACAGCTACTCCCTAAAGCCCAGGTGTGAGAGACACGTGTGTGCGTTGGTTTGTGAGTGCGTGCTTGTGTTGTGTGTATGTGTGCATCTGTGTGGTGAAACGGGTGATTATCCAGCCCAGCCTGGCTGATCTCTCATCACTTTGACTGATTTGGCAGTAACAGAATCCTGGTACGTTGGGTGAGGCACTGGGCCGGGGGGGGACGGTAACTGATCGGTTGCACAAGGACCCTGCCTCAGACTGTAGCCTTCATCTTAACCTCTGCTCTGACGACCCACCGCCCGTCTTCTGTTTAAGAGAACGAGAGGAGAGAGGGAAGGAAGAGAGACGCATGGAGCCAGGGTTTGTGATTTACAAGAGGTCAGGAAGAATCCCAGTAGAAAGGGAGATGAGAACCAAAGAGGGTCAAAAAATGGACAAAAGTATTTCTCTTTATAATTCACATGATCTACACATATGCCAAGTCTTTTAAATATGCCATTGTTATTCAATATACATCTTGATTTTGTACATATTTAACTAAGCAGCGTGCTTTTACCGGGCGCCACGTCTAATGGACTATGGACTGCATCAGTTTGTTTGTGTGTGTGTCTCTCTCTCGCTGTCTCTCTTTTCACTCTCACTCTCTCTGGATTTGTTTGTGTGTGTGTGTGTGTGTGTGTGTGTGTGTGTGTGTGTGTGTGTGTGTGTGTGTGTGTGTGTGTCTCTCTCTCTCTGTCTCTGTGTCTCTCTGGACACTGTCTGCCAGCCTGCTTTTTCCTCCAAATGTTAATAAAGCACTCAGCCTAGACTTTAAGGACTCTTAATATTCAGCTGTTATGCTCAGCCTTTGGACTCGCTCATTATGGCGAGAGCCTCCACAGATATATCAATAAATACATCAATGTAAACGTAATGCAGCATCTAATACAGCTGGTTCACTACAGGGGCCCATTTGTTACGGTTCTTAGCATGATGTCTCATAAATTGCATAGGACATTTAAAATGAGACGGATATGAAGATTTGTTCCTTTAAAACAAACACCAGATTGAGGCTGCATGAGAGACGGCATGAGAGTCAGCAAGTGGGGAGAAGAGAGGGGGAGAAATGTAGAGTGGGAAAGAACAAGAGAGTGAGAGGGAGGGGAAGAGAGGGAGGGGATAGAGAGGGGAGAAAGAGAAACGAGAGAGTGCAAGAGGGGGGAAAGACAGTAGAGAGTGCCGTGAGAGCTGTAAAGAAGGAAAGAGAGTTAGGGGTAAAGAATGAGAGAGAGAGGAAAAAGAGGAGTAAAGAATGAGAGAGAGGGGAGAGTGAGGGGTAAAGAATGAGAGAGAAAGAGGGGTATAGAAGGAGAGAGAGAGGAAAGAGAGGGGTAAAGAAGGAGAGAGAGAGGAAGGGGAAGAGAGGGAGGGGAAGAGAGAGGGGATAGAGAGGGGAGAAAGAGAAACGAGAAAGCGCAGTGAGTGCTCTAAAGAAGGAAAGAGAGTGAGGGGTAAAGAATGAGAGAGAGGGGAGATAGAGGGGCAAAGAAGGAGGGAGAGGGGAGAGTGAGGGGTAAAGAAGGAGAGAGAGGGGAGAGTGAGGGGTAAAGAAGGAGAGAGAGAGGGGAGAGTGAGGGGTAAAGAAGGAGAGAGAGGGGAGAGTGAGGGGCAAAGAAGGAGAGTGAGGGGTAAAGAAGGAGAGAGATGGGTAAAGAAGGAGAGAGAGGGGAGAGTAAGGAGTAAAGAAGGAGAGAGAGAGGGGAGAGTGAGGGGTAAAGAAGGAGAGAGAGAGGGGAGAGTGAGGGGTAAAGAAGGAGAGAGAGGGGAGAGTGAGGGGTAAAGAATGAGAGAGAAAGAGGGGTATAGAAGGAGAGAGAGAGGAAAGAGAGGGGTAAAGAAGGAGAGAGAGAGAAAGGGGAAGAGAGGGAGGGGAAGAGAGAGGGGAGAGTGAGGGGTAAAGAAGGAGGGAGAGGGGAGAGTGAGGGGTAAAGAAGGAGAGAGAGGGGAGATAGAGGGGTAAAGAAGGAGGGAGAGGGGAGAGTGAGGGGTAAAGAAGGAGAGAGAGAGAGGGGAGAGTGAGGGGTAAAGAAGGAGAGAGAGAGGGGAGAGTGAGGGGTAAAGAAGGAGAGAGAGGGGAGAGTGAGGGGTAAAGAAGGAGAGAGAGGGGAGAGTGAGGGGCAAAGAAGGAGAGTGAGGGGTAAAGAAGGAGAGAGATGGGTAAAGAAGGAGAGAGAGGCTAAGAGTGGGGGAGTAGGAAGACCAGTGGGTTACGAGGGCAGACTTCTCCGCCTGTCAGTCCACACACACGTCCACACATTTTGGAGGATTGATGACTGGCTGAGGGCCGTCGTAGAAAAAGTCCTCTGTTTGTTTGACCTTTTCTTAAACCATAGAGGAAAGGAATGGGAAGTGGTGTTTGTGTGCGAATGTGCGTGCATGCAGACACATATTCCATACACACCCCAAACAGGGTATTGAAAAGTCCAGCCTTCAGGGGCATTCAGTGTGTTTTTTCCTGCTATCCTTGGTGATGTTGTGCTTTAGGCTGTTTGCCAGATTAACCTTGTTACCTCTTTCCTGTGTGCGTCCGTTTGCGTGCCTGTGTGTGTGTGTGTGTGTGTGTGTGTGTGTGTGTGTGTGTGTGTGTGTGTGTGTGTGTGTGTGTGTGTGTGTGTGTGTGTGTGTGTGTGTGTGTGTGTATATGTGTTTGTGTGTGTGGGCGTGTGTGTGCGTGTGGGCGTGAATGTGTGCGCAGGTCAGGTGATGACAGCAGGGATTGCTGAGATACTGAATGGTTACTCGCTGAAGGCGGTGCTGAGACGAGTTCCAGGAGAGAAACACACCAGTGCTGCTGCAGACACACACGACGACAGCTACCTTGGTACACACACACTAGCCACAGCCCTGTTCTATACTAATATACTTCTATATTCATACAAAAGCGCATTATAAATACAGTCTATGTATGTGGTTAATAATAATGTAACATGTCAATGCTCTTTAGGTTACTCTGTGGCCGTGGGAGAGTTCACAGGGGACTCGGAGCAAGGTGAGGGAAACAGCAGAATAAATCACAGCCACTCATCACCAACACCCCTACTGCCTCACAAACACCACCCACCTCGGCACACAACATGCACCCCCACCAACCTCCATTCACTACTTCCATGTGTGATCAGAGGAATGGATAAGAACCAGGGGTGCAGCACTTTGGGTTTCCGCAGGCCCGGGAGAGGCCTCATCTCAATAGATATCAAACGGTCACATAACCACACAAGAAGCTCCCTAGATCACCTGTGATCTGAGTGCGCTAGGCCCACTGGACGTTGCAGGAACGTGGTTATGGGAGTTTGACTCCTACCCGAAAGGTTGTGGGTTTGAACTCCAATGTCTGCAGTCTAAATGCAGGCCTTTTTAAATGAGAACCAATCTGAACCACAACGACTGTATGTTGTTTTGAAAAAAAACCTTGACTAAAGGCCTGAATTTAAATAGTAAGTTGGTCACGTAACATGGGTTTGGATGTTCGATAGGCAGTGAGACGGCAGTGTGTGTGTGTGTGTGTGTGTGTGTGTGTGTGTGTGTGTGTGTGTGTGTGTGTGTGTGTGTGTGTGTGTGTGTGTGTGTGTGTGTGTGTGTGTGTGTGTGTGTGTGTGTGTGTTTATGTGACATGGTCAGGGTCTGGGCCTGGCTCACCAGCTCCAGTAATCACAGCTGTCTCAGAGGGGACTGGTCTTCAGGAACTACTGATAAAGGCATTTCCTCTCCTCCATCGCCACTGATTAGGGAGATCAGAGATCCAGCCACTCTGTGCCCCGCCCTCTCTGAAGGCTTAGTCAACCAGGCCCTCTGTCATACCTCAGGGTCTGCACATATACAAGGCCACAGATTATTACACATTTGATCTTTAATGTGTGCACAATTTGTTGTTCCTGCTGAAACAGCAGTGAAGCGTATAGTCAGTAGCCACAAACTGAGCTGGCATTGGTCAAAATAATTCACAAGACAACAAAGAAAATACATTAAAATCAAGCATCCTTGATGAGGACAAATATAGTGATCATCATCATCTTTATACATTAACATGTTAAAATACCATCATTATATACCCCCCTGCTTCAATACAGCCTACTTGTAGAGTAATATAAAGCACGTTTTTCGTGAGACTCACACCATAAATGTCCTCCAACATGGCCAATCAGAGATAACCCTGTCTCTTCACCCTCCCATCCTGGCTTGGGAGCCACAGTTCTGCCTTTATGTCCAAGCCTCTGGATCCCAGCCTTATGATGCCAGATCAGGGTGTTAGACAGCCTCAGTGCAGAGATATAGAGTGAGAGAGAGAGAGGGGGGGGGTGGACTGTGAGGTTGCACATGCTGCTGTTGGTATTGAGTGTTGTGGTGTGGACTTGCTTGTGGTCATGTTTCCCATAGCCTCTTGAGAAGGAAGACTGCTTGTAACTGGGTGAGTTTGAAGTAGAGAGAGAGTAGGAAAATGGTGCTTTATGGATCCAGTGGACCATCAGAGCTTTGGGAAATGCTGAAAGGATGGGGGGGTCTGTGTGGATCCTACATATCACCCCACATGTCCACACCTCCAGCGTTCCATCAATCAGTACGCACACAAAGAGTATAGACACACACACACACACACACACACACACACACACTCACACACACACACACACACACACACACACACACACACACACACACACACACACACACACACACACACACACACACACACACACACACACACACACACACACACACACACACACACAAACTAATGAAAGGTTTTAATTGGTTAGCTTGGAAACTGAAAATGACAGATTTATATACACACACACTAGCAGAACACAAAGCACCACAACTCCACACACTCACACACATAGACCCACATTACCATAGACCAACATTACCTTCCCCATGTCAGAATCTCATTGAATATGTTCCCTTCTGTTCTGCCAGGGTGGCCTCAGTCACTACACTTCTCACTGCCTTTCATTCTCTACTGCTTTATAGCTCTCTATACTGCTCTGTATCTCAACTGCTCTCTCTCTCTCTCTCTACTAATATGTATCTCTACTGGTTTGTAGCTCTCTATTTTGCTCTATATTTTCACGCTCTCACATTGCTCTAAATATCTCTGTGTCTACTGCTCTGTCTCTCTCTATCTCTCTTTCTCTCTCTCTCTCTCTCTCTCTCTCTCTCTCTCTCTCTCTCTCTCTCTCTCTCTCTCTCTCGCTCTCGCTCTCGCTCTCGCTCTCTCTCTCTCTCTCTCTCTCTCTCTCTCTACTTGTCTCCCTCTCTCTCTCTCTCTCTCTCTCTCTCTCTCTCTCTCTCTCTCTCTCTCTCTCTCTCTCTCTCTCTCTCTCTCTCTCTCTACTTCTCTATCTTGTTCTCTCTCTATCACCCTATATCTCTCTCTACTGCTCTATCTTTCTCCTTCCCTCTCTGAGTCATAACAATATGAACTTGTATTGTTATTTTTTTGTGCTTTCTTTAACAGAGCTGATTGCCGGGGTTCCCAGAGGGGCTCAGAACTTTGGCTATGTAAGTACATACACACAGACCCACACAGGGAGTGTGTTAGAGTGCTCCTATGGGAACGTGTCCCCCGGCCCGGCTGGGTCAGCACTCCCTAATGACACATGGTTTCCGCTGCATGTGGAGAGGGGTGACCCCTCCTCACCCTGCTCACCCCTCTGCACACACGACCCTTGACCCCAAACTTACACAACCGAGAGCAGCAGCCGATGACGATGGAGGCTGATGTCTTCATTGTCTTTCCTGTACTTGGAGGCATTTGAGGGCCTCTGTGTGTGTGTGTGTGTGTGTGTGTGTGTGTGTGTGTGTGTGTGTGTGTGTGTGTGTGTGTGTGTGTGTGTGTGTGTGTGTGTGTGTGTGTGTGTGTGTGTGTGTGCGTGCGTGCGTGTTTCATAGTCATGGGGAGGTTGTGTTAGCAGGGTAAGCTGCTTGAGGTTCTATGGCCATGCGTCTTTCAGCCTGGATCAGATCCCTCTCCCCTGTGGTCTCCCTCAGGTTGTCTGCTCAGCCAGACAGTAGGCGCGGTGAGGTCACCTGAATTTGTGTCGCTGTTGACCTGTGTGTGTTTGTCTTGTCTTGTCTGATGTAGTTGACCTGTCCCTTCACCAGGGATGTGCATGTTTGAAATGGCTATGTGCGTTTTTAAATCCTACGTTACATCTGTGTTATCTGATTGAGTTTGTGTGTCCGTATGGGCCTGAGAACCCCACTGTGTTTGGGACAGTGAGTGGGTTTTGTGTTGTATCTTGTGTGCATGGTTGCATGTTCAAATGTAGTTATTCACATTAAGAACCTTGGACTGTGTGTGGGTCTGAGTGTGTGTGAGAGAGAGAGAAAGAGAAAAAGAGAGAGAGAATGTTTCTTTGTATATGTGTGCACGCACGCAGCATGCCCCTGGCAGTCTCCATGTGGTTGTTATTTTAGGTCTTATGAAGGAATTCTTAGCCCCCATCTCTCCCAGTGAGCAGGGCTAGGAGGGGTGTAGGGGATGGTCCGGGGGCCGTGGGGCTGTGGGGGATGATGAGGGGGTAATAGTAATGATGGAGAGGGACATGGCAGGGACTGGGCCGGGCGGGGGGAGGGGAGCTGGGGCTAAAGGGAAGAATAACCCGCCTTGCCAAACCCTGGCTTTTTCATGCGTTTTCACATTTTTCACATGTCTGTTTGTCACGCTGTGCCGTGTGTGTGTGTGTGTGTGTGTGTGTGTGTGTGTGTGTGTGTGTGTGTGTGTGTGTGTGTGTGTGTGTGTGTGTGTGTGTGTGTGTGTGTGTGTGTGTGTGTGTGTGTGTGTGTGAGAGGGGCTGCCAGTGCTCTCCAAATGACACCACTTGTTTGTTTCAGGTGGCAATGATCAACTCAACCAATTTGACCTTCATCCAGAACTTCAGCGGAGAGCAGGTAAACACCTCGCTGTGTCTCGTTAAGACCACATAGGTCAGGGACCTTGGAGATGAACTTATCAGATATAAAATACGCTAGCACACGGCCGCTGGTTTCCGTCTACAGGGTAGGGACCATTGACTTCGCAAGTGGGTGATAAAATGTGGTCATGATGATATTTGGATTGAGACCCCCTTTTGTTTTTTGGTCCAATAACTTTGGGATATTGAAGTGATGTGGTGTTAATATCTGCTCTGCTCCATAGATGGCCTCCTACTTTGGCTACTCTGTGGCTGTAGCCGACCTGAACGGGGACGGGTGAGGAGTCTGACTGCCTGCTGCCTGTCTGTTTGTCTGTCTGTCTCTCTGTCTGCTTGTATGTCTGTCTTTCTGTCTGTCTGACTGACTGACTGTCTGCCTGTCTGTGTGTCTGTCCACTGTAAACACTGAAACACATATGTACTATTCATACACTCATACACACACACACACACACAAAGGGAGCTTAAGTGTGCGTGTCTTCAGGATGGACGACGTGCTGGTTGGCGCGCCGCTCTACATGGAGAGAGAGATGGAGAGCAAGCCCCGGGAGGTGGGCCGCGTGTACCTGTACCTCCAGCTGGCCCCACTCACCTTCTCCCAGCCCATCCCCATCACAGGGACCTACACCTTCGGACGCTTCGGCACCGCCATCGCAACGCTGGGAGACATCAACCAGGACGGGTTCAATGGTGAGGAGAGAGGGAGAGAGAGAGGCAGAGACATGGGGGAGAGAGAGACATGGCGAGAGAGAGAGAGAGAGAGACAGAGACATGGGGCAGAGAGAGAGACAGGGCGAGTGAGAGACAGAGACATGGCGAGAGAGAGAGAGAGAAAGAGAGACAGAGACGTGGGGCAGAGAGAGAGACAGGGCGAGAGAGAGACAGAGACAGGGCGAGAGATAGAGACAGGGCGAGAGAGACAGAGACAGGGCGAGAGATAGAGAGAGAGACAGAGACATGGGGCAGAGAGAGAGACAGGGCGAGAGAGAGACAGAGACAGGGCGAGAGACAGAGACAGGGCGAGCGAGAGAGAGAGACATGGGCGAGAGAGAGAGACAGGGCGAGAGAGACAGAGACAGGGCGAGAGATAGAGAGAGACAGAGACATGGGCGAGAGAGAGAGACAGGTCAAAAAAGACAAAGACAGGGCGAGAGATAGAGAGAGACAGAGACATTGGGGAGATAGAAAAATAAATAATAATAACAAAAGAAAGAAAGAATGAATGTATGAAAAGAAATAAATAAAGCGGTTAAAATGAATAACCAACAAACAATCAAAATGTGAACAGAGGAAAGGAAGAAATTTACCCAGAAAGACAGGACTCAGGAAGGGGGGCAGGTGAACAAAGTCAATGCTAAAGGACGACAGCGGAGTCAGAGTCCTCATGTTGAGCAGAGTGTGTGCAGCCCGATGGAGAGCAGAGTGGGAGGATGGATGTGTTAGTTCTAATGAGATATGAGCGATAAGCAGGACATGTGTGAGTGTTGACGTCTCTATCTTCCTCATCCATCCTCTGTGTGTGTCTGTGCACATATTGCCTGTGGTGGCATCTCCTCTCCCCTCTGTGGGCTGGTGTTTGTGACAGGACAGACTGTCTGTGTTTCCTTTGGTCTGAGGACATCCTATCAAAGGTACAGAGCCTAAAGCACATTGAGTCATCATGAACTACCAGGAAGTTCCTTTATGTGTGTGGTGATTACGATGTGGGTGTGAGTTATTTTTAACCGTCCAGATGTGTCCCGTGATATAATCATCTGGATGTTTCTGTCCTGTAGCCCAGAGTTCATTCCTCTTCTCCCTGTTCATTTAAGCTTTGCATTGATTTTAACGAAGAGAGGTTAACACAGGCACACACTGACACACATATACACACACATACACACACACACACACACACACACACACACACAAACACACACACTCACAAACAGACACACAGACACACACACACACACACACACACACACACAGACAGAGACACGCACGCACACACACACACACACGCACACACAGTATGTGTGCACATCTGGCCAGCGCTGGCTCACAAACGCCTTAGGGAGTTGAGGACACTTAACCACTGAATCAATAGTATTAAGTGTATCAATACTAGATCTCTGTCAGACCTGGTCTATCAATCACAGACAGAGACAGTGGGGGGAGGGGTTAAATAACATGTAGAGGTGCTACGGATGAAGAGCACTGCATCTGTTATGCATGTTTATAAGCTACATAAGGACTATGAGCAAGGGTAACAGTTGCCTCAAATGTTAAGTAAGATATAATAAGAGACAATTTTTTCTCCTCATATCCACCCTCTTGAGAAAAGCGTTTCCAACAGCTCAGTGATAGTCATGTTCAATGACAGTTATTTCCCAGAGATAGAAGAGTTGGGCCTGAGAACTTAAGTCCATGTCATCCATGTGGTTTGGTCAGATTTTATGCCGTCACAAAGTTGCGGCATTTGTGTCAGCAGGATGTGCTGGGTGTCAGTTTCTGCATTGTATCTGGGAGTGGCGTCCATTAGAATTCCCAGTGGGTGTTCCCCGGGCACATCAAGTGTCTCTGGAGCCGCTTGATCGCATGTTGTGTTAAGTAAAGCCCTTCAGCTGAGACATTCGGAAGACACAGCATTTCATTCATTGTGATTCTTCTTTGTATACATACACGTACAAACACGCAAGCACATAAACGTTAAATATATGATTCCAAACACACCTACCATCTCACAAGCATGAACACACTTACAACCGCACAGGCTTGAATTCACATCCAAACACAAAAACACACAAACACACACACACACACACAACCCTGGTATATATACAGTTCACTTGCATTCACACATGGTTGCATTTATCCTCTCCAACCCATAATCAGTTTTATGTGCAGCCAGTTGTTTGGGCTGCAGTCAAGAGCGAGAGGGTCTGGAGGACAAACAGGATGTCTAGAGGTGTGCGGACATTTCCAGCGCTGACTCGAGTTCATCACATGGTCCGCTCGCTAACTAAAATTTCCACTTATATTCTTCAAAAGACATACGTGTGCTTGTGTGACGGTGTTCCCCTCCGAGACGTCTTGGCTGTAGGTCTGACCTCTTACCTTTGACCCTTCATGCCACTTCCTGTCATGGGGGGAAATTAAGCAGTCCACACACAGCCCTGCAAACCAGGTCAATGACTTTAGCAGAAATGGAGGGAGAGAGGAAAAAAAGAACGGAAAAAGAGTGAGAGGGGAAAACCTGAGTGAAAGGCAAGGAATGACACAATCTAAACAAAAAGTTAACGAGAGATATGACCAGACGAAGAGTCCCATAGAGAAAAGTAGAAGGCCCAGCCCTTTTAACAACTCTTCTTTCATCTTTTTCCCTAAACCCCTCCCTCTCTCTCTCTCTCTCTCTCCATCCCTCTCCATCTCTGTTCCTCCTTTCTTCGCTGCCTCTCCCTCTCGCTATCTCCATATCTACCTGTTTCCCCTCCCCCCTCTCTCTCCCTCTCCCACTCTCTCCATCTCTCCCTCTCTCCCACTCTCTCCATCCTCTGTTTCCCCTCCTCCCTCTCTCTCCCTCTCCCAATCTTTCAATCTCTCTCTCCCTCTCTCCCACTCTATCATCCTGTTTCCCCTCCCTCCCTCTCTCCCACTCTATCTCTCCTCTCTCCCTCTCTCCTACTTTCTCTCTCTCCCTCTGTTTGCCCTCCCTCCCTCTCTCCCACTCGCTCCCTCCTTCTCTCCCTCCCTCTCCCTAAGAGGGGCCCTTACCCCTGACTGATGTGTAAACCACGAGGTGTGTGTGTGCCCTCAGACGTGGCGGTGGGTTGTCCGTTCGGCGGGGACGACCGCGGTGGCCGTGTCCTGATCTTCAACGGCCGCAGAGACGTGGCTGCCCGGGGCCTGGCCCTGAGCCAGGAGCTGCGAGCGGCGGCGCCCGCGGCCGGGGGTCTGCCCGGGTACGGGTTCACCCTGAGAGGGGGCCATGACCTGGACAACAACCACTACCCTGGTAGGAACACATCTACAGTGTGGTTCCTCCTTGTCTTCCAACACTCTCTAACTGTTGTGTGTTCAGAAAATAACCATTCTCTCTCTGACGTTCATTCATGTGTTTCTTCACTCCCACGACTATCCCCTAGAGGCCATTTTACATTTTCTTCGCACCTTAGACCGCCTAACACCATACCATCATCCTCGATTTTGACAGTGTTGAACAGTGTGTGTTTGTGTCTGGGGGGGGGGGGGGGGGGGGGGATGCTGATGACAGTCCCACTCCATAGTGACCTACTGTACATGGGGAAGGAGGATGGAGCAAATGGAGCATTGAAAATAGTATTGAAGTGGGCTATAGTGCTTGAGTACTATAAGTACTTGAGTACATAGTACATGAGTAAAATGAGTTAGTGTGTGTTAAAATAACTCTTACACTGTTAAACAGGAGGGTATGTTGCTGTTTACACACACAATAATTTATTCTATAATCTATACATAATATAAAATAGTTATCTTATAAAAGAAAGCAGGCCTATTTTCTCCCAAATGTCGGCGTGCTGTGGGCCCAGTGTATCTCCGCTGGCTCGGAGCAGCGAGGGGAGCCTGAAATTGGGGATTTCTTTCTCCACATTTTGTTTCATCTTTCCTTTCCTGCTTCTCCTTTCCCTCAATTTGCCATAATAACAGATTTCATCATTCCACAAACAGGATATCTTGGGAAATACACACACATGCATATTCAAGCCTATGTACACAACCACAAACACACAACACACACACACACACACACACACACACACACAAAAACACTCAAACTGTATTGAGGATTACAGATTGGGTTGAAACCCAGGCCTCTCAGAGGAGGAAGCAATACAGAAGCTCATGGGTGGCACAGCTTTCAGACAACACACACACACTTACACACACAAGCACACACACGCAAACGTGCGTCGGACGTGCATGTTTTGTGTGTCGTTTATGGGCTGGCGGGCGGAAGTGGGACACTCGTGCAAATGGTGTGTCGTTAGCAGAGCAATAAAGCCAGGTGCTTCAAAACGACCAGAGGGTTGTTTGATCAACGTCATGTGAGGAGGAGTCTGGATCCGGGGACCTGTGGGGGGCCCGGGCCAACTGCTGCAGGCCCCTATCAATGTTAAACATTATTATTACTGCACACAGTAAAATAGAGGGCGGTTCAGCTAGAGCCAATCAACGACCAGAAGAGAGATGTAAGTGAGCAAAGCAGCTAGATTCCGTCAAGAGGGCACTCACTCCATCTGATCATTCATCATCGTCACATATGCTCTATTAGAAGTACTTTTAACCGTGGTGCCATTTTTTTATAGGAAGTATAACACAAGTACAGTCCCCTCCAAAAGTATTGGAACGGCATGGCCAATTTCTTTGTTTTTGTTGTTCACTAAAGACATTTGGTTTTAAGATCACAAGATGAGTATGAGACAAGAATCCGGAATTTCAGCTTTTATTTGCTGGTATTTACATTTAGATGTATTAAAGGTGCCATGACATGCTATTTTATGGATGCTTTAATATAGGTATTAGTGGACCACTAACCCAGTATTCGAAGACGTTCCCGAAATTCAGCCTTGGTGCAGATTTCGAGCCAGTCGCACATTGAGCTTCCCCCAAATGCGCTGTTTTGGTGTCTGTAGCTATAATGCAAATGAGGAGGAGCGAGGCGGATCAAGGAGGAGGGTGGGGGTGTGGCCCTGAGCTGCTGGCAGCCACGGTACCATGCGCTCTGTTTACAGTGGATGTGTCGCAATGGCGAGGCGCACACAGCCTTTAGCCGTGTTCTGTAAATATTCTAGAACATACGAGAGTCCTGGAGCTCTATATCTAAATAATATCATATACATAGATATCTATATCATTTTCACGGCCAAAAGCTGTGTGAGCCGATATTATGAATCTCAAACGACCGCGTTGGGTTCTCCGACGTTCCTGGTTCTTCAACGTCCACATCAATCTGAAATAGACTGAACCGCGACATGGAGGAGAAAGGGATTGTTGCCAGGCAGCGCTTAGGCACCTCCGCCTCCTGCAGCGCCGAGGCAGTGGTCCCTCGGCAGCGGTCCCTCGGCAGCGGGAAGCGGGGCTCAAGCGGGAGACATTCGCGGCCAACAATCCCTTTCTCCTCCATGTCGTGGTTCATGTTCTTGAGGGAGTCAAAGCCAAAGTTCCTTTCCCACAATTCATTCTCAACCATGGCTGAGATAACTCCCACTACGAGTCTCGTTGTAGAAATACCAGAGACGATCGAGAGTCCGACATGTTATGCGCCATAACACCAAAAGCAGAACGGTTATCCAACTCACAAGGAAGTGTACAACACTTGCGTTACAGTCCTGGAGCTCTATATCTAAATAATATCATATGATACATATCTAAATCATATAATACATATTATCACGGCCAAAAGCTGTGTGCGCCTCCAGACGATATTATGAATCACAAACGACTTCGTCGGGTTCTCCGACGCCTCTGGTTCTTCCACATTCACATCAATCTGAAGTAGACTGAACCGTGTGCTGCCGGCTGCCCACTGCCGGGCGATGGTGCTTCGCGGCGGTGTTGCCTCGCAGCAACCGGCGGCATGTCGCAGTTCATGTACTTCAGGGACTTTGTCTGCCAATTTTTCTACGTAAATTGGCAGGCAAAATGTTTCTGTATACTTAGGAATTCATGCTGCTTCTACCATCATCAGTTACTTTGTCAAGAAATATTAATGAGCCTGTTCCAGAAGCAGCCATGCACGCCCAAGCCATGACTTTACCTCCTCGATGCTTCACAGATGAGCTTGTATGCTTCGGCTCAAGAGCAGTTCCTTTCTTTCGCCATACTTTGGCCTTCCCATCATTTTGGTAGAGATTAATCAGACCCTCCAGGTTTTCGTGATGTTGCGATTTGCAACTTCAACGCAACATCAACCAATCACCGCGAATGGAGGGCGGTGTCGCAATTTTAACCCACACCGTAACTTTCCCGCAAATTTGACCAATCAGTGGCGTCGTCTTGAACTGACGTCGACAAACTACCTTCCGCCGTACATTGTGTGGTTTGTTTTCAGTAATAACTTAATATCTAACAAATTACATCAGGAAAATCGCAACTTTTATCGCAACTTTCACTTCCTCTCGCACTGTAATCGCAACTAAAACATTAAAAACACCGGAACTTTCATCGCAACTTTTTGGAAAAGCTCACGCAACATCAGGCATTTTAGGGTTTTTAGGGTCTGCCACGGAGCCTGGTCGGGCACAGCCCGAACAAACTACGTGGCACCCCCCCTCTCTTCATCCCATGGGCCCACCACCTGTGGGAAGACCCGTTGGGGTCGGGTGCGCAGCCACATGGGTGGCAGCGAAGGTCAGGGGTCTCGACGGACCAGACCCGGGCGGCAGAAGTTGGCTCTGGGGACGTGGAACTTCACCTCGCTGTGGGGAAAGGAACCGGAGCTTGTGAGGGAGGTGGAGCGCTATCAGTTAGATCTGGTGGGGCTTACCTCCACGCACAGTCTCAGCTCTGGTACTGTGGTCCTGGATAGGGGTTGGACTCTATTCTTCTCCGGAGTTGCAGAGGGCGTGAGGCGCCGGGCGGGTGTGGGGATACTCATAAATCCCCGGCTGAGCGCCGCGGTGTTGGAGTTTACCCCGGTAGACGAGAGGGTCGCCTCCCTACGCCTAAGGGTTGTAGGGGGGAAAACTCTGACTGTTGTTTGTGCGTATGCACCAAACAGCAGTTCAGAGTACTCGGCCTTCTTGGAGACCCTGAATGGCGTCCTGTATGGGGCTCCAGTAGGGACTCCGTAGTTCTGCTGGGAGACTTCAACGCCCACGTGGGCAACGATGGAGACACCTGGAGAGGCGTGGTGGGGAGGAACGGCCTCCCTGATCTAAACCCGAGCGGTCGTTTGTTATTGGACTTTGTTATTGGACTGTGCTAGTCATGGATTAACCATAACGAACACCTATTCGAACATAAGGGTGCTCATAAGTGTACCTGGTACCAGAGTACCCTAGGCCGAAGATCGATGATGGATTTCGTGATCGTGTCATCTGATCTGAGGCCGCATGTTTTGGACACTCGGGTTAAGAGAGGGGCGGAACTGTCAACCGACCAGTGGTGAGTTGGATCAGGGAATGGGGGAAATTTCCGGATAGACCTGGTAAGCCCAAACGAGTAGTGTGGGTGAATTGGGAACGTCTGGAAGAGGCCCCCGTCCTAGGTATCTTCAACTCACACCTCCGTTTTTCTGGCATTCCTGTGGAGGTTGGGGGCATTGAGCCGGATTGGGCGGTGTTCAAAGCCTCCATTGCTGAAGCTGCACCGGCTAGCTCTGGCCTCAGGGTCTTAGGCTCCTCAAGGGGCGGTAACCCTCGGACACCGTGGTGGACACTGGTGGTGAGGGAAGCCGTCCGATTGAAGAAGGAGGCCTTCCGGGATATGATATCCTGGAGGACTCCTGACTCGGTTGCAGGGTACCGACAGGCTCGAAGGGCTGCAGCTGCTGCCGTGTCGGAGGCTAAGCAGCGGGTGTGGGAGAAGTTCGGAGAGGCCATGGAGAAGGACTTTCGGTCGGCACCAAAGTGTTTCTGGAAGACTATCCGCCACCTCAGGAGGGGGAAACAGGGAACCATCCAAGCTGTGTACAGTAAGGATGGGACTCTGTTGACCTCAACTGAGGAGGTCGTCGACGTTGGAAGGAACACTTTGAGGAACTCCTGAATCCGAATAACACGCCCTCTATGTTGGAGGCAGAGCTCGAGGTTGGTGGTGTTTCGTCGTCAATTTCCCTAGTGCAGGTCACTTAGGTAGTCAAACATCTCCGCAGTGGCAAAGCCCCAGGGATTGATGAGATCCAGCCAGAAATGCTAAAGGCTCTGGTTCGCAAGTGAGGGTACGATGGAGCATGAGATTGGCCGGAGAATCGGAGCAGCGGGGGCGGTATTGCGTTTGCTTTACCGCACCGTTGTTACGAAAAGAGAGCTGAGCCGCAAGGCAAAGCTCTCAACCTACCGGTCGATCTTCGTTCCTGTCCTCACCTATGGTCATGAGGGTTGGGTGATGACCGAAAGGACGAGATCGCGGGTACAAGCGGCCGAGATGAGTTTTCTCAGAAGGGTGGCTGGCGTCTGCCTTAGGGTTAGGGTGAGAAGCTCAGCCATCCGTGTGGAACTCGGATTAGAGCCGCTGCTCCTTTACTTAGAAAGGAGTCAGCTGAGGTGGTTCGGGCATCTGGTAAGGATGCCCACTGGGCGCCTCCCTTGGGAGGTGTTTCAGGCACGTCCAGTGGGGAGGAGACCTCGGGGAAGACCCAGGACTAGGTGGAGAGATTATATCTCAACACTGGCCTGGGAACGCCTCGGGATCCCCCCGTCAGAGCTGGTCAATGTGGCCCGGGAAAGGGAAGTCTGGGGTCCCTGCTTGAGCTGCTTCCCCCGCGACCCGACCCCGGATAAGCGGATGAAGATGAGATGAGTTGAGGAAAATCGCAACTTTGATCGCAACTTTCACTTCCTCTCGCACTGTAATCGCAACTAAAACATTAAAACCACCAGAACTTTCATCGCAACTTTTTGGAAAAGCTCACACAACATCAGGCATTTTAGGCCGCAACAATCTCATCCTGGAGGGACTGATTAATCTTGGTCTCATCAGTCCATAAGGAGCTTTTTGGCTCATCTCTGTAATATTCATTGCAAATTCCAATCTGGCCTTCAGATTCTTACTGCTGATGAGTGGTTTGCATCTTGTGGTATGGCCTCTATATTTATTCTCTCTGAGTCTTACAGTACAGTACAGTACAGACCAGCACCACCCATCGCAGGGAGAGGTTGTCCCTCTCACAAGGCGCAGAACGCAGTGCTGGTTGGCCGTCGGCTGTAGTCTCTGCGGCGTGTTCAAGTGCAACTTTGTGGCCAAGACACGGTCTTCACCGCGGCTAGTTGTGAGATATTGGTTTGGTGTGTCAGGGCTTTAAGGTGAGGGTCATAGCCTGACGCAGCTTGCAAACTGCACCGTCCGTCAACAGATGACGGAAGGCGTGGCTGACGGATGGGGGATTAGTCTTTACATTACGTGCTTTCCCGGGTCGTTCCACAAAGGTGATTTTCATCTGTCAGAGGCCGAGTAGTGTAACAGTGCTACATTTGTAGGGATGCACCGATTGTGAAATTCTGGGCCGATACGATGTTTAAAAAAACAATTTGGCCGATACTGATGTTTTATTCCCCCTCACGCACGCACGCAGACACGCACCTCGTATACACGCACACAGAATGACACAGGGAGAGGCTTTTATGATTTGTATGAAATCATTCTGTTTATTTCAACAACTGCGCCAACATTCAACATCAAAATTATTTCAATGTGGGCTTAGGCAGATAGGCCTACATGCGCCGAAAACAGATCACTATTTATTTTACTGAACACAGCCTGTATGACGGAGAACTAGACAGGTCTTTAGCATAATGGAAACTATGGCCAATTGTTACCAGCATTCGTAGAGTTGATCAGATGAGAAGGCTGTGTCTCAACTCAGGGGACGCATCCTTCGAAGGGTGCATTCGAAGGGCGATTGCGTCACTGCGACGCGTCAAGGCTGTCCCATTTCGAAGGCTCCTTCAAATGCGGCCGACAAATGCAATATCATCCCACTGCAAAAACAAATGGGCGTTCTCGTGTGGTGGGGGTTCCCGTTTACGCAGACTGGAACGCCCCCTTCTTATTCTTCGTCGTCTTTCTCACTGAACTGGATTAAAATGTCAAAGTGTACTACTCAAAAACCATGTAAATAGTGTTATAAATGAACTTCCAAAGCTTTTCAAATCTTATTTGGAAAATAACTTCACATGGTTTGTCTTTTTACAATTTATTCATTACCAGCATTCGTAGTGTTGATCAGCAGTGAAATAGCCCGCCAAAGACGTTGACGTCGCTTAGCAACCGAAGACGCTGGTGTTGACAAGTTATCGGGCGGACTACTACCCATGCGAGTGAACGGAGCGTTCCACGGCATTGAGAAGACCTGTGTAATAAAGGCCTATAATATTTTTGTTTATGGCATAGATTTCTCCTCAGATTGGGCCAATAAAGCAATGATAACAAAAACAAAAATTACACAAACGCTCGATCAAAGGCCCGGCCCAACCCGGCTCAAGTAAATTGGTGGGAAATATCGGCGGGCCGGGTCAGGTCAATCAAAAACCTCATTGTTTAACATGAATTGGCTCAACAAATGACCACTGTAGCATATTTAAGCACAATTCACACTGCGCAAGGAATTATTTCCATTGGTCGTTCTGACGGGGACATTAAGAAATTTCGGTCTTCCTCGTTTTTTTCCGGTCAATGACCCGTAATAACCGGACAACGGAAACTAAACCGACCTAACTTTCACCGTCAACACCTTCTTCTTCGCACGGCTGTCAACATCCGGAACATTCGCTAGTTCGATTTTCTCAAACAGAAGTTTCAAAATAAGATCTAGTAGTAAGTACGGGTAGCATAGAACTAACGTTAGCCAAGTGGGGGCTCCATGATTGCTAAATCTAATGACAGAGGTAAAATTGCCATTAAGGAAGGAAAGCATAGTATGCCTTGCGACTGTGCTTCGCAGTATGCCTTGCGAAACCCAGTATGCCTTTCGAAACACCTCGTGATTGGTAGATGAAACGCTACCAGGAACGCCTAAAGGGCGTTCTTGTGTCATGACGGAAACGCCCAAGCCTGCAGATGGACCCTTCTCGACAAATGCAGTAGCCTGGCAAGCCAGACCCATATCGGAAAGATATTGGGTCTGGTCTCGTACGGTGGCAGTGTGGGCGGGATAAACAATTGTCTTTCAAGTTCCCTCTGCACGCAATAGGATAGCGCTACAACCAATCAAGGCAACGAAGAAGGTGACGTAGTCAGAGCGACGGAAATTTCCATGGGGAAGTGTTGCGAATGGTGGATTGAGAGAATGGGGACCAACTACGAAACTTTTACCGTATCCTGTCGGCAAAACTCAGAGTACATCTTTCTTTTCCAGGAAAGACTTCAGTGCAGTTCTTTGTTCATTTCTCAAAGAAAATGATAACTTCAAGTCTTGAAGAGTCGCGGCCAAAGCCGAGTCGAAAGACAGCTGTTCGCCAGCAGCAGCAGCCATTATTGTTTACCTTTAACACGGAACCGTCGCAGCTCTGTCGTCAATCGGCTCGATACCGCCCCTCACGATCTGATTGGCCTGTCCAATTTTCTGTTTCTAGCAGCGAAAAACGACGCAGAAGGCAAGACATCCCTGGCTGCCAATTAAATTTGCAGCCGCTAGGGGCGTCTAGATTTCTAGGCTACAAATGCAGCCTTCTTTTCCAGGATTTGAAGGATACACCGGATGTATCTTTCACGGCCCAACGTATCCCAAGATTCATTGCACGTTGGAATTTTTTTCAGAAATAGCGTCAGAGAGAGCGGAAGCGGCAGTTGCAGTAAATTACATATTCAATGACAAAACTATTAAAAGAAAGTTTTAAACTATATTAGTTATTAGTACTAGACTATTTTAAATTTGTAACTTTATTGTCAAAGTTCAATTTCATTAACACGAGACGTATAAAGTTAAACTAATTAACGTTATATTTTATATAAGTATTATGTAACCGAATCTGAATCAGAATCAGAAAACTTAATTGATCCCCGGGGGGAAATTGTTTCATTCCAGGTGCTCCGTACAAATAGAAATTACAAGCATAGAAGTTAAGATTATAAAAAAAAGGAAATTATAAATAAAATAAAATAAAAATAAGAAAAGTGGACATCTCTTAGTGGGTTATATAAAACTTCTCCATTTCTCCTCCGCTGTCCGGTTTGAACCGCAGCTGTCAGGGTTGCTAGGTGACAGAAGTGGCGCGTCATCACGCAAGGTAAAGGGTGTTAACGGCTTGTTACGCAAACTTGAAATGCTCCGTAGGGCAGACCGTCTCATTAAAAAACGTTAGCTCGGCCTTCGGTCCGGCCTTCACGGTCTACGAAGGCCACACCTTCATAGACCGCGTCCTTCGAAGGATGCGTCCCCTAGCAAACGAGGACGCCTAGCAACCGAGGATGCTTGCGTAGTGATGCGACCGAAAAAACTAAAAGTGCATTGTGTGGTTTGTCTACAAATAAAATTGAAAGAAATTGTCGGTTGTGTGGGAGTATTTCACTGTCTCTGAGAAAGATCAGCGATATGCAGTTTGTAAGACATGGTCCAGTGACATTTCAAGAGGAGGAAGCATTAAACATCGGCCACTGCCATTGGTGAATGTCATCTTATTTTCCGATAGGCCGATAGCAGTCGAGAACGCGAATATCGGTCGTTACCGATGTTCGTCTGATACACAGGTGCATCCCTATAAATTTGAAACCACTTTCTGATTGGATGAAGGATCCGTTGCTGCCTGAAAAAAAATGTCAACTTTTGACGGAGCCGACGGATCCAACAGAACGGATGGATCCACAATGCATTGCGGCTCCGCCCATTTCAAAGTCAATGCGATCCGTCAACGGACGGATGCAGTGTGCAAGGGCTGTGACACCTTGTTCACACTACATGCAGCCGTCGACGGATGACAGAGGGCGTGTCTGACGTATAGGGGACTAGTCTCTGTAGACGGACACTGCAGCCAATCAAATCGCTTCCCGCTACAATGGTGATATGTGGAAATACAAAAGATGACACAAACAACAGGTGGCTAAAAAACAATCCTATGATTTTACATTTCTTTAAAAAATATATAAAGGCCAGATTTTTCCTGCTTCTTCCTGCTTGTTATTGCAAAATGGATCCTGGAAACGCGTGGAGTGTATTTGCATACCCGCGATCTGATTGTCCATCGGATCCGGCGCTGCCTGAAAGGTGAACTTTTCTCAACTTTTTGACGCAGGCCACGGAACCAAATGGACGGACGGACCCACAATGCAGTTCGCGAGCGCCCCATGCAAAGTCAATGAGATCCGTCGACGGACGGAGGTAATGTGAACAAGCCCTGATTGCCCACTGCATCCGTCAACGGAAGGATCCCATTGACTTTGAATGGGGTGGAGACGCAGTGCATTGTGGATCCATCCATTCCGTTGGATCCGTTGGCTCCGTCAAGAAAGTAGAAAAATTGTCAACTTTTCTGGCAGCGAAAAGTTGACAATCCAATCAGATCGCGTATGCTCTGGCTTGACTGACGTATGCCTCTGCAAAGACTACTCCCCCATCCGTCAGCCTTCCACCATCAGTTGACGGACAGTGCAGTGGTTAGACGGAGTGAGGGTGGAGACTAGGGTCACTGCTTGGGTCGAAGGTTAGAGGCTGTTGACATTTAACATTGACCAGCTACAATCTTGCTAAAGTAGTGGGGTAGGGATGGGTTTAAGAGGCTATTTGGAAGGTCATTTTGGAGCCTCATTAGACAGGTAAGTAGGTTTGAATTCTTTTTATGGTCTACTTTAGATTTTTTTAGTTAGTCTCAAAGTAAAACATAAAACTCCTTCCAAATACTCACTGTTTGCCTGTTAAGGCCTGTGATTCATCTTGAAACCATAACATTTATTTTATATGCAAATGGCCACACTTTCGACTCTGTCGCACTGAGGCCATAAGGCAGTTCTTTGCATGTCGCTGCAAGATGCACAAGTTCCGCATGGACGTCACAAACTGTGGGACCACACCAATGTGAGGGCCACCGAAACGGTGACTATAATGAAGGATGTGCGATTCATGAACGATTTTTATTTTTTTACAAATCTTTTGTGCAATCTGGTACGTACGATTAGTATCTGCTAGTGGATCGTTCATCTCGTTCTGAGGTTCTTCGATTTGCACAGAGGAACGATCGAAAGGATTCATCCATTTGATGGACAAACAACGTTTTAAAGGAAATAAGCCATCTCCTTAGAAAAAAATTCCCAGCAGACTGCTCCGTAGCGTTTAGTGGCTCACAAAAGAAAAGACAGAGCTCAGACGTGTGTCCAACTGGTTCAACCTTTAGCCATCATCATTCACATTTAGCAGACGCTTTTGGTCCAAATCAACTTTAAACCATTCATGCAAAATCAAAAGTGACTGGTGGTGTTCCCCCATTTAGCACAGTCTCCTGGTTGGAAGGAGAAGCAGCCTGTCAGCCTGGGCTGACAGGCTGTAGGTTGTAGGTCATGTTTTCACAACCCAGGACAGACACAGCACAAACCAGAAGAGATCGGTTTCCAAGCTAACTCCCTACAGTACCTATAACACGAAGCCCTCCAATTAGCATGCAGTGTGTGTGCTTTTTCTATGTGTGTTCTGCACACACACACATACACACACACACACACACACACACACACACACACACACACACACACACACACACACACACACCACACACACACACACACACACACACACACACACACACACACACACACACACACACACACACACACACACACACACAAAGGAATCTCAAATCAACAGTGGCAGGTTCACCTCCCTTTGTGTAAGGAAATGGGATTGACTTGGAAAGGAAGGGAGACCGTTATTTGATTTACCACTAGGTGAGCCTTGTGCACACACAAGCGCGCTCACACACACTTAACCCTAAAGGTGCACTCCCCCCGGTTTCCCAGAGAAAACAAAGACTAAAAGACAGCTAATGTAT
>NC_044058.1:1057500-1060000 GCF_902167405.1 Gadus morhua
TATGTCACACAAACATTTCATTGCACATCCTGTATGAGTATGTGACTAATTAAAACCTTTGAATCTTGAATCTGGGGTCAGGGGATCTGCTGCTGGGGCCCTACAGGGCTGACTGAATCTGCTGCTGTGGCAGAGCAGTGATGGGAACTCCTACAACAAGGTCCATTAGATCTCAAAAAGTTTGTTGCAGGTCTCGCTGCTCGCTTCGGGTTCTCACACTTTTCTGTTGCCGATGGCGACGTGTGATAACATGTGTTGGAATCCGGCACAACGAGGGGATGTATATAGAACTGTGTTGCAGTCGCCCGTGTCCCTGGCTCCACTTGGGGGGCTTTTTCAAATGCCCTGGGAGTATATTAATTACTGATGAATTGCATGCTCATTACCCAATTATATAGGCAATCGTGATGTTATTCGGGGAGTGGTCACCCATAAGTCATGACCGATTAACTATGGGCAGTTAACTATACTCAGGTTCTACCATGATGTGTTAACTTAAGCATAGCTGGACAAAGTAACAATTAGCCTCTTCCTGCTGTGTAAGTTTAAGGCTCCATAGGTTTTACAGGGATTCAGTTATTAGCCTGAGCACATCATTGCTAACGTTTAGCTTTGACGTCAGCGTTGAGGGGTGAGCCGAGATATCTGTAAACTGCTGCAGTTGCAGATTTAGACGAGTTGTTTACCTCCAAATCCATCATTGTTCTTCCAGAATGGGGGTTTGCTGGCTTAGCATTAGCTTTCCTTAGCTGCTTTAATTGACCTTCAGAGTTACAGCAACTACAGTAGTTCAGTTCATGTGAGGGGAATAACCTCTTCCAGACAATACACAGATTTAGGATAGTGCCGAAAAAAGTGCAGAAGATCTGTGTGTTTATAGACAAGGTACAATCTTGTTGCGTTGATACTGGCATTCATTTTGAATGAGTGACTATTCAGAAAACCTTGAAATTCTTTAGAAAGTAATTAAAAGTGTATTACACATGACCAGGAGCTAGGCTTGTGTAACCAGTCAATGAAACGGAAAGAAAATGGTTACCAAGCAAACTACCCGCTGGACGCACAATGATGACTTTGAAATAAACAACTCTGGGCAAACAACTCTGGTTAAGACAGGCAAGGGCCAATTGACAGCTATCCGGAGTATATATTTGGATTAAGAATTCCTCACTTTGCTCGTTTGCAGTCTAACCATAATCTATTAACTGTGATGGGCAAACAATGAATGAGAGCGTTTCAGCATGACCCAATCTATTCTTGAATGATCAACTAATATCCTGGTACAGTGTTTCCTGCCCTTATGTCAGAGTTAACCAGGAACAACGTCATATTACAAAAGTTAATACACTGAAAGCTGTTTCACCTCAAGTCACAAAAAAGTCCTCCATACCTGCTCATACTCACTGTCTTTGTCCATGTCTCTTCCCTCTGCCACTTCTGTCTGTCTCTCTCTCTCTCTCTCTCTCTCTCTCTCTCTCTCTCTCTCTCTCTCTCTCTCTCTCTCTCTCTCTCTCTCTCTCTCTCTCTCTCTCTCTCTCTCTCTCTCTCTTTCTCTTTCTCTCTCAGCCTTAAGGTGAAGGTGTGTGCGGCTGTGAGTGGCGTTGGGATCCCTGACTCCGTGGGTAAGGAGGCTGTGACTTCACGGTGGGGGGAAGAGGGTTAAGGAGAGCAGGCAGGATGGGGGGCCGGTCTGGCAGTGAGTCAGGCTGAATCCTAGCAGATACAGATAGTCCCATTCGACGAATCAAGCGTTGCCTCCAGTAACTATTAACCCAACAACATGGTCTCACAGGAATCCGTGAAATTACTACAGTCGGACGCTTAACTCGAAATCCGTGGCCACATCACGGAAACACGCCGATATCCGTGTGTGAGCCACGGAATAACAGTGTCATTTACTTGCATTGGAGCAAATTCCATGGCCACATCACGGACAATTGAAGTGATTCCGTCAGACCACCGCGGATTTTGAGTTAAGCCCCCGCTGTGGTCAAATGTGGCACACACACAGATTGAACGGGAATCTGTGTGTGTGCCACGGAATATCATTGTCATTTACTTGCATTGGAGCAACTTCCGTGGACACAACAAGGACATTTAAGTGTTTCAGTGAGACCACCCCGGGTTTTGAGTTAAGCCCCCGTGGTCGACTCGCTCGTTGAAACGGGGATCCGTGTGTGAGCCACGGAACATCAGCGTCATTAACTTGCATTGGAGCGAATTCCGTGGACACAGCACGGAAATCGGCGTGTTTCCGTGATGTGGCCACGGATTTCGAGTTAAGCGTCCGACCGTAGTCATTTCACGGATTCCTGTGAGACCAGGTTGTAACCCAAATACCTAATAATAAATGATTCCAACATCAATCGTGTTCTCATAGTGTGTGTGTGTGTGTGTGTGTGTGTGTGTGTGTGTGTGTGTGTGTGTGTGTGTGTGTGTGTGTGTGTGTGTGTGTGTGTGTGTGTGTGTGTGTGTGATTGAGTGTGTGTGATTGAGTGTG
>NC_044058.1:1065000-1067500 GCF_902167405.1 Gadus morhua
TGGAGTTTTATTGAGTCAGTTAATTTCCTCTTGTCTCTCTATGATTTGTCTCCATAAAGGAAGCGTGGCTGTGTAGACAACTACCCCCTTCCTAAACTCTCTCTCTCTCTCTCTCTCTCTCTCTCTCGCTCTCGCTCTCTCAATTCAATTAAATTCAAAAAAGCTTTATTGGCATGAGAAACAAAAAATAGCATTGCATAAACAGGTGAACAATAAAGAGGTCAAAATATAAAATGTTAAATATTAAACAATATATATATATAGTAAAATGTACTTTTTACTATTGTGTCCTCGCCACAATAGTAAAAAAGTAAAATGTGGGATATTATAAAATTCCCAGTATCTCCTATGAATAGTAAAATTAAAGATACACTGTAGATACACAGTATTTAAAATGTGGATGACTTGTGCAAAAGTGCAAACATATTTACAAAGGTGTGCTAGTGGTTAAAATCAAGTGGGGTCTCTCTCGCTCTCTCTCTTGCTCTCTCCCTCTCTCGCAATCTCTCTCTCTCTATCTGACTCTCTCTCTCTCTATCTGACCCTCTCTCTCTCTCTCTCTCTCTCTCTCTCTCTCTCTCTCTCGCTCTCTCTCTCTCTCTCTCTATCTGACCCTCTCTCTCTCGCTCTCTCTCGCTCTCTCTCTTTAGGGGGGCTTCAGTTGACTCTGGACTCTATCACTTTTCTCATTAGAACCACACGTGTGTGACCTCCTAACATATGAAATGAGGCAGCTAAATGTAAACAGGCGAGAACACACACACACACACACATACATGCACACGCACACGCGCACACACACATACACATACATGCACAGACACACACACTCATAAATGCACACACAAACACGTACATCCAAATCACTTTTTTGGACATTATAATCACATACAGTATGTGGCACGAACACACACACACATGCACACGCACTCACACACTCACTCACTCACACAGGCTCCTGTTGTAGAGTAGATGATGACCTAAAGCCCTAAATGTGTTATGAGTAAGAAGATGAGGGAATTCAATTTGATGAGAGAAAATAGAGAGAAAAACTCTGTCATTTTGAATTTGTGTGTGTTTTCTGGCTGGTGAGCATGCAGCTAATGTGAATGACAAGCGTGTCCTGGTTTTGTGTGTTGTGTGTGTGGTGTGTGTGTGTGTGTGTGTGTGTGTGTGTGTGTGTGTGTGTGTGTGTGTGTGTGTGTGTGTGGTGTGTGTGTGTGTGTGTGTGTGGTGTGTGGTTGGTTTGGTCTGGTTTCTCTCATAGTGTGGATTTCTAACAATCCTTGAGTTAGACCAACACAAACAATCTTTAGGAGTGCACCGGAGAGACAGCAATGTCTGGGTGATTAGAGAGGGACCTTGTTTGCGGACAGGGGCTGCTGTCTATCCTGAAGACATAAAGATGTTCTCCTTCATGTACGGGCTGGGGTACTGCATGCTTCGAACTGTCTCTACCAGTTCCCTGGTACCCCAGGGTACCCCCACTCCCCCCCTTCACCTGCTCTCTTCCATCCCCATTCCTTACTCATTGGTTATCTCTCTCTCTCCTCTCTCTCCTCTCTCTCTCTCTCTCTCTCTCTCTCTCTCTCCTCTCTCTCTCTCTCTACCCCTCTCTCTCTCTCTCCAGTTGTTGGTTGGTCTGCGGTTTTCTGTTCAGAGGCTGGACGACGCCGGGCCCCAAGATTAGCCTTCAAGCTTCAGATCCACAGGTGACACACAAGTGCACTCTCTCGCACATACAAATACAGAAACACACACACACACACACACACACACACACACACACACACACACACACACACACACACACACACACACCACACACACACACACACACACACACACACAAACACAAGCACAAGACACACAAAAAGTTTATTGTGTTGTGTCCATGTCTCAGATGGGGTTTCTCTGTGGTCTGCACAGGAAGGGAGAGAGAGAGAGAGAGAGAGAGAGAGAGAGAGAGAGAGAGAGAGAGAGAGAGCGAGAGACGAGATGAGAGAGAGAGAGAGAGAGAGAGAGAGATGGATGGCCCAAGGAACTGTACAGCAGAAATGACTAGAAACGGTGTGGTAAACAGAATACTGTTGCATAAAGAGAGTTTCTATCACGCTGCCTAAAACATTCATAAGCCAAAACACATAATACATCAGTGTCCAGATTAGGGGCTTCCCACACTGGACTCCCAACATCTAACGTCTCTAATCACAGGCTGCTTTGTTGCCTCCATCCACTGTCCTTATTAGTCACAATAGTGGAATTTGGAAACTGATGAGTATTATGTTGTTCAACGTGTGTTGTGTGTCGCTCTGCCCCCCTCCAGCTCCAACAAAGATAACCCTGACAGCAACCCCGTCACGCTGGACCTCTCCGTCGTGGCCCGCTCACAGCTGGACCTCAGAGGGTGAGGCGCTAATGTCATTGTAGTGCTGTGATTCAAAGAACGTGATTGAGAATGTGTGTGTTTACAGTGTGCACTCTGAGGGAGTGTTGTCTC
>NC_044058.1:1070000-1085000 GCF_902167405.1 Gadus morhua
ACTACACCCTCTCTTTTTCTATCAATCCTGCATCATATGCTATCCGTTTGTCCTCATCCCCCCCTCTCCCCCCTAGCTCCACAACACTGGTCCCAGCAGCATCCGGGAGGCGGAGCTCCAGGTGGGCTGGCCCTCCCGTTTCCGTGACGAAAACCTGCTGTACATTATGGAGATTAAAACTGATGGGCCAATCAGCTGCAGGGCTAACGGCAGCCTCAACCCGCTGGGCCTACAGGTACTACACACTCACAGGCACAAACACATAGGCACAGACACACTCACACACACACAGACACACTCACACTCACACACACACATGCACGCACACACCACACATGCACAGACACACACAGACACACACACACACAAACTCACACACACACACACACACACACACACACACACATACACACACAACACACACACACACACACACACACACTAACACACTCACACACACACACACACACACACACACAAACACACAGATACACAGACAGACAAACACACACACACACACACACACACACAAACACCAACAAACACACACACTTGCACAGACACTCACACACACAAACTCTCACACACACACACACACACAGACAGACAGACTCACACTAACACACTAACACCCTAACACACACACACACGCACAAACACGCTCACACACACGCTCACACATTCGCTCACACATACGCTCACACACACACTCACACACACACACACACACACAGACACACAAACACACACACACAGTCGTGGTGACAACTACCCCTGGTTGGACCAAAGCTCTGTTATGACCCATATATATTGTGTTTATGGCTGGTATTAGATAGAGCGATCAAGGATTACTGGCACACAGAGCTGCATAGAAATCATGACAAGCAATAAGCCTACTTTCAATTGAATTTAAGCTTGAACCAAAAAGGGAAAATAAAAAGAACGTCATCCATACACACCAGTTAAAAATGCAGTTGAAGATGTTTTATGTATATGTCATATGCTTATGCTGTGTGTACCAGTGGTGGCTGGTGGTTATTAAAGTGAGGGAGAAAGGACTGCTCGCTTGGTTGCCATTGGCCTGCTTGCACTGTTAGTGGCGTATGGTGGCATAAGAATGTGAGACTCAAGTTGTTTCAGGGTGTTTTGGTGAACTACAAAATAGCAGGATGGGATAATTATGTGAATTGATACAAATCCAACAGTGGCAGCATTGTACTTTGAAAGCTGGTGGGCAGCATGTCTTGGACTACAAGGGCCGAAGGAAAGGATCCAAAGCCAAGTAGTCAAATCAGGTCTACTCTTGATTAGTAAAACTAAATAAAAAAAATCTGGGCCTAGCATTGGGCCTATTTTTGCCCTCAATGACTGAAGCTATTAGTAATATAGTAATTTGGCTTTGTTTATTTTCAGCTACTGTTAAGTTTCATTTGTTGGCGCCTTTATTCTTTTAGTTGTATTGCCTTTAAAGTGTTACTCGTGAGCGCGCAGCCAGCAGGTACGTTTGCGCGTGCCGGAGGAGTTGAGTGACGCTGTTGAGAGCGGATTAAAATGGCTGCTACACGAGTTGACTGCGGACTGTTATTGCAGCTAGAATTAACAGCTACAATTGTTCTAAGAAGAATGAAGACAAAAGACCAAAAGTGATGCCATTTAAATTGCATCATGCTCTGAATCATTCACTAACATCCTTTCCACAATATCAAACAGAATGGTCAGAGTAACAAACAATTAAAGAACAACAAGAACATTATTTCACAACTATTTGCATGGGCTGTAAGCCTAACATTGTTTGAGGCAAATGTGGATGTTAATGGATGTTTCAGAATGTTGGTCATGGTGTTAAGCCAATTAAGATTGAGGGACTTCATTTATAGATCAAGTCAACCCTCCTTGCGGGCTCTGCATCTCGGCCGCGGGCAGCCCGGCCGCAGGCTCCGCAGCCTGGCTGCGAGCTCCGCAGGCTTGCCGCGGGTAGCCCTGCCCGGCCGTGGGCTCCACCTAACCCGCTCAGTTGTAATGCCTTGTTTCTGCGGAGCCCGCGGGCAGCGGCCACGGGCTCCACAGGCAGCCCTGGCTATGGAAATGTCAATATAAGCGAACAGAGCCGCACTGTACCGCAACGAACAGTAGCGCACTGCTCGGTGGAACCAAGGCATTCGCCTGAGCGAGTTCGTTGGTTCTCGTAGCATAGACTTGAGGGGATAACCCCACCCTCCTGGCTGCTCCACAGCCAGGACTCCTGCTTATTGGTTCATAGCGCAACACTTTCGCCGCCACTTTTTTCGGCCGCCAACACTTTCGGGGAAATGAATGGGAGTCAATGGAGGCTGAGGGAGAAACATCCTCCCTGAAGTAATTGTCAACAGGCGATAGGGGGTGCTAATGTCCCTTTACCCAGGGAAACATACATAACATACAAAGGTATTAAAGTAGTCCTATTTAAGGGCTTTAATTCATTAAAGTAGTCTGGACAATCTACCTATTTGTATCCTCAAAAATGTTAAGGAGGATCTTCCTCCCTCTCCTAACTGGAGAAGCCTCCACTGGTCTGTACCAGTTTTTCTCCTTTTTAGTGGCTTCTTCTTAACGGCCAGACCACCACGTGTTTTGTAGAGTGGATGTACCACAGTGGTTTGGCATGGCCCTCACGCTGTGAGTGCATGGTAGGAAATGGTGCGTTTGGGGAACATAGAATGTGTATCAAGTGGACTTTTAATGGGTCTAGAACAGGGCTTTCTAAACAGGGCTTTGATATGCCTGTTTTTCACTGGGTAAATGGAACGATGTTTCATTGATGATGTTCGTGTTGCAGTTATTGTCTAGCTTGGGGCTGCCTGTGGCTGTGATGTATGTTTGGGGAGCAATACTGGGTGTGCTAAAATCATGAGAATTAAGATGGGTTGACAGAGTAAACCATGATTAGAGTAGTAATATTGGAACCAGCATACCAATGGCTCAGGTTTCTTTTCAATCACTATGATGAGCACAATTCTGCCCTCTTCTTAAGATTGAATAAAATGGATTTCATTGCCAGTTTATACTTCATGTGTATACATCTATGGTCCAGATATTCATTTTACTCCTTTGCTTGCTCTCTCTCTCTCTCTCTCCCCCCCCCCTCTCTCTCTCTCTCTCTCTCTCTCTCTGTCTCTCTCTACTCTCTCTCTCTCTCTCTCTCTCTCTCTCTCTCTCTCTCTCTCTCTCTCTCTCTCTCTCTCTCTCTCTATCTCTCGCTCTCGCTCTCGCTCTCTCTCTCTCAGCTCTCTGCCCTCCAGGACACCCCTGAGTTGTTAGGTTTCCTGAGGAACGGTTCCTCTCGTCGCCACAGACGCTCGGTGACCAGCGAGCACGACTACAGCAGCAAGACACTGGTAGGCTTTGGGAATAGATCCGCCCTCTTCAGAGTTCATGGCTCGACCGCACTGTCCTCCAACACGGCCCCCTCTCTGACTTCTCTCTTTCCCTGGGTCTCTCCTGTGTTAGAACTGCAGCAACATCATCTGCCTGCAGATCCTGTGTGTGGTGGGGCGTCTGGACCGGGGTCAGAGCGCGGTGGTGAAGATCCGCTCCAGGCTCTGGGCTCACACCTTCCTACAGGTAGGTTCGGGACATGTGTTTTGTATGGGATGGAGTTAAAGCTGTTCCTTCGCTTTGTATCTCTCTCTTGCTCTCACTCTGTCTTTCTCTTCCCGCTTTATTTATCTCTTTTGCAATTTCTTACTCTAAGGGCCAAAATAAAAAGGATTTGACAAAATGTTCTCCTGTCTTTCCCGCTGGTCTACCAACACAACAAAATGTCCACCTTCAGCGGCGTAATGACCCCTACCTCCTGAACTCCACCGTCTCCTTCATGGTAACCGCCCTGCCCTACCGCATCCAGCCCACAAGCCTTCCCCACCAGAGCACCTCGGTAAGCTTTGGTTCTGTCTGTGTGGGGGTCTGGGTGAATACAAACTGACCAGCAGCATTCAAAAGTGGACGAGGATCAAAGTTTTGGCATTGGACAAGCCTGACATAGGCAAAGCAACTCACAAATGCATATTAGAGTGTGGAACCTCTCAGTTCATTTTCCATTTGCAAGGGCCGTTATTAACAGGCATAGACCAAAAGGTCTCTTGACTTGAGCAGACCTGCAAACAAACCTGAGACATAGCAGCAGGGGCCATCATGGATGTTGGTGAAAAGGGGGAGGGGGGCCAAATCTACAGTCTATGGTGTATCCACTTTCTGACCCTGTGTGTCTCTGTCAGATGGGGACCCTGGTGTTGTGGGGGACACCTGACGTGTCTTTCGCTGTTCCATTGTGGGTCATTATCCTGGCCATACTGCTGGGACTGCTGGTGCTAGCCATGCTTACGCTAGTCATGTGGAAGGTAATGCACAATCAAAATGACAGAAGGCCGACACATGCATGCACACAAACACTTACACATCCACCCACAGACACAAAATCCAAATGAAACATACACACACCATCTTCCAGCTGTACAGCTATATTCCTGAGCCTGTACCGTTCAGACAGGTTGCAGTGTGTTTCTCTCTCTAGTGTGGCTTCAGCCTGTACCATTCAGACAAGTTGCTGTCTGTTTCTATCTCTAGTGTGGCTTCTTTGATCGAGCACGACCTCCGGTTGATGATGACATCAGCGACCGGGAGCAGCTCACATCTGACCAATCAGCAGATGCCTGAGACAAGAGCTGCTGATTGGAGGACTGGACCATGGGGTGCTTTTACTTTTTTTGACAAAATTCAGTAAGGGGTCTGCAGGTGGATCCAAACGTCTTCACCCTCCATATCTATAACTCCTCCATCCTCCAACCCACCACTGTTTGCACAAAACAAATGGCCTGGAAGGACAGTTTGAGTAAAGACAGCAGCCCCAGACAACCTGACGAAGGAATCCAAGCAGATCCATATGGAGCCAGGCCTTCTCTGGAGATTGAAGAGGCATGTGTAGCAGACTGTGTGTTAATTGATTCTCCAGACTACAATGAGGAGGAGCTCCGTGGAAGATGTGGCCGCAATGAAGACAGAAGGGACATTGTTCCAAACACAATACGAACACACGAGTTGAATGTTTGATTTCCCTGATGTTTTTTTGCTATGTGCGCCTACAAAAGTGAGTAACAAAGAAAGGGGAATTGTGTGTGTGCGTGTATGTGTGTGTGTGTGTGTTTGTGTGTGTGTGTGTGTGTGTGTGTGTGTGTGCGCGCGCGCGCGTGCATGTGTTGCTCGCGTGCGTGCGTGCTGTGCGCGTGTGCGTGCGTGTGTGTGTGTGTACATGTGTGCATTATCTCTTCAGTCAGTTTAAATGTAATCTCATTGTAATTGAATTAGTTGTACTTGACCATATGGAAAATTACATCTACACAGACACCAGCACGGGATTTAAGTATATTTATGAATGTATGTGCAATATTTGAAGGTTGCGTGATAGTGAAGCTTGTTTACACTGGCATTTTTTTATTAGAGCTTAATGTTTCCATTCTTTCTGTATATAATTGATTGAACGATATTATGTTAGGCAACATTGCTGAAAGATTAACTGTTCAAATAAAATCTACCCTGACTTACTTTTGGCGAAGAGAAGTAAAGATATGAAGCATGAAGAAATTGATTTGCAATAAGTTACCTTTATGTTGCCCACATCTTCAGCAAGGAGCTCACTTGATCTTCCTTCACATTGTAGTATCTGCACATATTGTGAATATAGGTCAGTCTATAGGCACAATATCCTTTATGTATAGCTTTTAAATAATTCATAATGTTTGTAAATACCTTAACCCTTAAATGTGGGTCGAATATTTGGATGGATTGTGTTGGAAATAAACTGCCCTTTGAATAATGATGCTTCAATGTGGATAATGAACGGAGTGTACATCCCTAATATGTCCATGATCCCACTTCACGCCAACAGGTTATCTCTTCAGTGTAAATATGAGTATATTCTGCCACTTACTGGTGTGTGTACGAAAGTGTTTCACCACTGCAATGACTCCGAGAGAGGTGGCTCAGCCTACCAGCAAAGTAAATGTTATCCTCAAAACGAATATATTCTATGTCTCATGATTACATTTACACATACACTCCCTTTTTTTTTTTTATGTGCAAACAAATGGAAACATTGTAATAAAGAGATTTCTTCCTCAGACTTGCAGCTTTCCACTGTTTAGGTAAGGTAGGTTAAAGCCTTTATCTTCCATCATATATTGAACCAAACCAAAACAATTACATTGATTAAATGAAACTATTGCAAGTTTAATCCATTTATTTAGTTATTTAAGTTTAAGATTTGGTTTCGCTCTATGTTTTTTTTTCAATTGATACTGATCATGTGATATTTTCTTAATTGTTTTCCTGCTGAACTGGTGGTTTCTCGTCAGTACTTCGGTAATTGAGTGAAATAAGCTCCATGTATGTTAACGCCATGCTGGGCTTCAGGATGCCACAAGAGCCATCTCCTGCTCCGTGGAGCAAGTGCCCCTCCAGGTAGAAAATTATTCAGAATCTCTTGTAGAAGTGATAAACTAATTCTAAACTACAAAGATGAATATGATTAAGTGATGCAATAGTTCAAGTATAATGTTCAAATGCGGAAATGTCCGTTGTCTTTGTATCAGCTGCATTGAATATGCAGAGGACTGCTCCAAACAAAATTTCGTTGTCTTGTACAATGACAAAGATTATTCTATTCCATTCTATTCTATACGCATTCAAACATTCTCATCGTTGGCTGCTCTGGCGTCAAGGTGATAAGGTGATGAATCTAGTATGTGTTAGTTCAGATCTAGCATTACCTCATTGCAAATCTATTAGTCTCCGCTAGATGGCGTTCATCTCAGACAGCTCAGTTGCAGGCAGACCTGCTGCACCGAGAGCTGTCCTCGAAAAACCTCTTACTGTGTCCACGGTAAGAAGGGAGGAATGGGCACATGCATATTTTTCACACATATAATGAGTCCTTCTAATTAAACTCCTGGATTAAATTCCTAATGGTCAAATGGTGATCATTTGGCCTCCAGTCAATCATTGATGTTATCAATCATGCAATTAACAAAGCTCCAGGCTAAGCTCACCGTGTCTTGAAGGTCTTCATCGTCTAAAAGGTGCTGCTTGTGCAAATACTTCTTTAAATAGATCTCACCTTAAAAGAAAGCCTGATGTCACTGCTTCCTCCTACTCAGTGTTAACCCCACTCTTCTTACCTAGATGTCACCCCAGTCTCCTTGGTAGTTCATGCTTTCACCTGTGGTTTGTTCCCCCTTTTCTCATTCCCCATTTTGCCTTTGCGTCTTGTGTTGTTATCTGCGTCAGCATGCTTATGACCAATATCTGATACATTTTTGTTTCAGGCTCACAGAACAGCCTGTCAGACGATGGGGTCCACACAGATCAAACAAGGCCCCTCTTCTTCCCATCACACAAGAAAGCTGCCTGCAACAATCGTATTTATGCTCTTTATTTCTTTCAATAAATTTGAATAAATGTAAAGCAAACATTTGAAATAAGGATTTAACATTTTTCTTAATAGCAAACGTTAACACCATCAAAATATTTTAACATTATTCATCGTGTATACAAGACATATGAGATTTATCCAACAGACTCACTGACCCATTTAAAAAATCGTAAGTATTTTAATCCATCGTGTCCTGGTTGTTTGAGCTGGTGCAAATAATGGAATCTCAGGTCACGTTCCTGTGTGTCAAATGTGTGTTTGTTGTGTGTGGGGGGGGGGGGGGGGGCGATTTAGTCGGTCTCAGATGTAAACCTTTACTTTACCAGATATTCACTGTCTGCTGTAAAATGGGAAAATGTATACTAGTGTCTATCCTCCTAAATGACGTCAAGAATATCTTTACTAACCCTAACACTAACCCTAACCCTAACTCTTGGAAGACTTAGGCAATCAACAATGTCTGTACAATACAATACACGATGAATACAACTCGTAGCAACCACACTGGCAAGGTGCTGTTCCCTTAGAGAACCAGAGGGTGGTGCTCCTCACACGACACTGGCCAAATTGCTGTTCCCTAAGAGAACCAGCAGGTGGTGCTCACACGACACAGGCCAAAGTGCTGTTCCCTTAGAGAACCAGCAGGTGGTGCTCACACGACACTGGCCAAAGTGCTGCTCCCTAGAGAACCAACAGATGGTGTTCACACGACAGTGGTTAAAGTACTGTTCCCTTAGAGAACCAGCAGGTGGTGCTCACGCACAACACTCAGAATCACAACAGACTTCAAGGTGGACCTAGGGACCAAGGAGCCAGGTCCACCGTAGAGATAGAGGGTACGTTTACAATTGAGGTTGATTCAAGGGCCCAAGTGTGAACTTCCATCTGGAATAAAAGTATTTTTGTCTCTTGCTCAAGCGTATCAAGAGGAAATAGTCGTCTCGTAGACATATTTGAGTTAACAACGGCACAACGTCGTGATAGCAACAGTTAAACTACATATCGTTGGGGAAAACAGTCACAAGGCAGTGTTTAGCCTGAGCAAAAACACAACAGTCTGGGTAATACAACGTATGAGTTTTGATGATTTGAACACATATACAGTATGGCTATCATGATTAACTGAATATTTTATAATATTCTTATATGAACAATTTTTTACAATGTGCAAGAGAAATAAATTGGAAAAATGACTTTTTTTATCCCCCTTGTGGACTGTAACCTGTTTATATGACTGTAACACATTCCTATACATCGGATCAATAAGTGAACTGAGAGTAAATGGTTGCAGGACTCTGTGAAACGGGTGAGCTCATGGAATGATTTGATTTGATAAGGAGGTCTTGTGGCTCGTTCATAGGCTGCATATGGGATTTGTTCTGTGCTTTTAAACTGTATCTAAACAACGTGATCTATATGTGATGTTCCTTTCACTCTCACCTTGTAAAAATGTAACTTGTCAGTCATCTGACAAACAATTAAAAAGAGCTATCTGAACGTACAGAGCACACTGTGTGCCAGAGTACCCAATACATCAGCATGATAGATGAGCAGGACAGGACTAGATTAAACAGTCAGTTCATATTTCCATTTACAAACAAAGTGAATAGAAGTGCTTCTCTTATGACACACGCTCATGTTTACACACACAGGCCCTCAAACAGAGACCGACAGACAAGTCAGACACTCTCACAAACACACACACACAAACACAGATACACACCAGCATACTGACAAAGATTGTACACACTGTTCCTGAGTATGAACTGTAAAATGTTGGTTTTGGCTCTATTGTAAAGAAATTGGCATGCTCGGTTTCCACCACCACAAAGCTAGACAAGCGAGTCTGACCAGCAGAGAAGTGCAGTTCCCTGCTTGAGAAGATTATGACAACCAAAACCAAAGAATATCACAATTTAACAATTGGCTATTTCTTACAATATTTTGAATAGTTTGGGAAGTAATATAATATAACATTTTCATCAATTAATCCATGAGCATATTTAAAAAAACAGATGAAGTTGATTAATTGCTCAAGATTAAGGTTGAGGTTTGAGACCATTGAGTTTTCTCTAACAATGACAGATGATATAGGAACTAGGGATCAATAGAGTAGTACTATGAAATTGAGGACTTCTGATGATGCATAGAATCTCTGTACAACTGCAACCCAGGGATTACAAAAGCATTCACATGAAATTACAAGCATGGAGATTATGTATTCTTTATTAGGCGAAACACAGACACATGCATCACCTCTGTGAGTCAACTCTGGACAAATGGATGGGTACATTCAAGCCTTCCCAACCTAGGCACCTGCTATCTTTAAAGACGGTCTCAGCCATAGCCACTGGCCAAAGACCTGACACTTGCTCCACTATGACACACTGTTTACCTGATGGCCCATACAACACACCCACCACTGGCACACCCCTCCACATTAATGTGAAAGATACACCAGAAAAGAAGAAAAAAAGGTCATAATTTAAATGATGAGGAAAGAGAGAAGAAAGTAATTCTACCAATGCATCAGATGCAGGAAACATCAGCGCTATGGCGGGGATTGTTGATAAGCGAGTGTTTCCATGGTTATAAACAAAGCAGTTTCCCTTTATCTCTGGACTTTATCCTAGACTCAGACAACATGAAACAAAACATGAGACATACAGGAGGAGATATACTCGCCAAAACCGGGGATCATACCAGATGTCTATGTGCTCTCTTAGTTGGGGTCTGCCCCAGGGCAAATGAAAAAGAAAAAGGGAGCCGGTGCATTGAACCTCACTCTTCAGGGTGAATCCCAAGACGAAGGGCATTAATAACTGACCTGACACAAAGGAACTCAACCAAACGCTGCCTGGATGGGCGGCTGCCAGTCAGACTTTGTGCACCCCAGACACACTTCACTCAAGATAGATTGCACTGCCCTCGATGTGGCGCCGTACACTAGGGCGCAGCACTGCGCTGTGGAGTGCAGGCGTGGATGGAACATGAACCTGTAGATATGGTGTAAACTAAGCCTATATCACAGTAGTCTGGATGAAGACAGACAATGACAGCGATGACTGGAGCCGTGTTGATATACCAATCAGACGGCCTCTTGTCCTTCATGTATCCTCTGTCCTCCTCCGCATTCAGCTCCCTGCACTGGAGCGCCCCTCGATGCTGATCTTCATCTCCTGGGGTAGGAAGGAGGGCTGGGGCAGAGCGTGGTGAGAAGCCTCCTCCCTCCTGTCTGTCTGCTCTCTCTCCGGAGCGGACCAGCGCCGCTTACGGCCCGAGGACGGTCTCTGCGTTTCCATGGCGATGGCATCGGACGGAGGAGGAAGTGGAGGAGGTGGAGGAGGAGGAGGTGCAGGAGGAGGAGCAGGGGAGAGGTGGTCCGTGTGCGCCCGTCTGTGTCTGACGTCTCCGTTCCCTGAGGTGTGCGCCTCCTCCCTGCTCTTCAGCACTGCTCCCGCCCCTCCCCCGACCGGCCAAGGGAACACCTCCGGTCCGGTCGGCACGCGCTGACCTCCTGTTCCCGTCGTCCCGTTGCCCTGGGGCTTCTCCACGGCCGCCTTCATCAGCAGCCTGGCGCTGCTGCCCCCTGCAGCACGGGGGCCCAGCGTGTGGCATTGCGGTGGGGCCGTGTCCGTGCCGCCCGGCGGGGGCTCGGGGGAGGCGGTCCTCAGTTTGGCACCCCCTCCGGTCGGATGGGGGCTGGCGACCGAGCCGTTCCTGAGACCCCTCAGGGTGAGCGACACACAGACGTCACCCACACACAGCTTGGCACAGGACAGCTCGAACAGCCGGGTGGTCCGGTCTGGGCTGCAGGATGACCAGCCCTGGCCAAACACGAAGAAGGGGTACTCCAGCAACACCTCCACACATACCTGGATGGGACACACACACCCACAACAGGTTAATTTGTATCCCATCACAATACATGGCTTATACGCAATGAACACACACATGTTAAATTGCCACTCATGAATGAGTTTTTTCTGAGGTGTTTGATGGTGGCCCTAATCTCCACATGCACAGCCACTCACAAATACACACAACCACTTTCTGTGGCTGAATACTGCCTGAGCGACTGATCTAAAGGGTCATTTACTTTAAAGGACTAAAAGCATTTATCCAAACTGAATTATAACAAGACGAAGCACTTTTTGAAAAATAGATTACAAAGAGATAATTGATGTCATTTTATAATTAAGGCACAGAGCCTTCTAATGTGGCAACAGAACGGGACAGAACCAGACACCTAATACAAACCTACTGGCATGTCATTCATCCTACAAATTGAGCCTTAGAATTAATACCATCAGAAAATGATAATGTGTGAAATACCCCCCGGTATACCTGCGCTTTGAGCTCTCCCACGGCAAACTGGATGACCACGGCGTTGGGCGTCTGCCCGTCGTCGATGCGCTCCACCGTGCTGGAGTCGATTTTCAGCTCACTGCTGATCTCAGCGCTGTGGATGAAGTCTTCCGTCTTCAGGTCCTCCACCCGCTTCAGCTCCCCGTCCGCCAGCTGGATGATGGAGCCGCGCATGAAGAACGGAGGCAGCGCCACGGGGGACGAGGACGGGGCGGCGGTGCCTGCGGGAGGGACCGGGGCAGGAGCCGGCGCAGTTACAGGGGAGGTTGGAACCGGAGATGGAGCTGGGATGGAGGGCAGAATGGGGTGGGGCAGCGGCGATGCCTGGGTAATGGTGGGGGGCAGCTGGTGCCCTTCAGAGCTGAGCACCTCACACTTCGACAGCGCTGTGGCCAGGTAGGCGTGGGGCATGGTGGTGGAGATGTGGGTGGTGGTGGTGGTGGTGGTGGTGGTGGCTTTCAGCTTGTGGCTGACCTCCTGCTCCATGGCGGAGCTCACACCGCTGGAGGTCCCGCTGACTGGGATGAGGAGTGACTGCCCACTGGGGATGACCAGGTGCTGAGGTAGGGTGCCGTGGTAGCTAACGGCATGCTGGTGGCCGCCGCTGGAGATGTAGCCGATGATGGAAGGCTGTGTGGAGGTGTAGAGGCTGGCGGGCATCTCCTCCGGGGACAAGCCAGTCTGAAGGACTCTCTGCGGGCCGGAAGACTTCAATACCTCCGAGGCGTATGAGGCAGACGTCCTGTGGACGGGCTTCCCCAGGCAGATCCCGCCCTTCTCCTTGTGCAGCAGGGACAGCTTGTTGGAGCTGGCCTCTGGCTCAGCAGTTGGCTGCTGGGCCACCAGCACCAGGGAGGTCTGCAGCCCGCTGTGGTTCTGGGCATAGTCCGCAGGGAGGAGGATGTGTCGAGCCTCGTAGCTCTGGACCTGCTGGTGGTGGTTCAGCGTCTGAGCCGTGGCCCCGGCCTGCTTCAGCAGCTCCCCTTCTCCGTTGAGCAGTGCCTTGCCGTGGCCCTCCACTTTCTTCACCAGTGAGCCGTCGCTGTACTGGACCACCAGCTGGGAGGGGGCAAAGGTGAGGGTCTGTGGGAGGACGGTCTGGTGCGTGTGGAGCTGGAGGGGTAGGTGACCTGCTTGGGAGGAGACGGTTCCCCCGGCCATGGGCAGGGCCGTCCTGCTGTCCAGGTGGATGTACTGGCCGGTGACCTGCGTTGAACCGGCCATGGACACGGTGGTAAGGTCGGCGGAGGAGAGGCCGATCTGGAACTGCTGCTGCTGCTCCCCTTTGACGCCGGGAGAGATGATGGCGGTGGTGTAGCCGTCCAGATGATGCCGGGGCCCCACCGAGCTGTTGGTGGTAGAGGCCGGGTTGGCAGAGAGGATGTGGGATGAGATGTAGCCGGCGTAGGGCCCGGAGCTGATGAACTGGACGTTGGGAGTGAGCTGGGCGTACTGGATGGTCCCGGGCTGCTGGGGGAGGCTGCTGGGGTACACGGTCGGAAGGGAGGCTAGGGGCACGGAAAGCGGCCCGACCGCAGAAGGAATGACGGGGGATGCGGAGGAGGTGTCTGCCAGGACCGACAAGGAGGAGGAGGAGATGGGATACCCGTGACTCTCTGCATCCCGGGACTTGCAGCGCTCGGTGGCAACACTGGCGAGCCAGGCCAGGTTCTCTGTGTGGAGGGCCTCGGGAGGGAGGGCCAGCGGGGCCTGTGGCGCCGTGGCCACCGCCACAGGCCTGTGCTCCAGAGACAGCATCTCACGCTTCTTAGGAGGCAGGCATCCGTTGTTACGCTCATGGTTGGATTTCATTGTCAAACGTGCGTAAACAGCCTGTTGTCGTGTATGTTGCGTGTCTCCCGTCTTTGTACCGTTACTGGCTGGGTTCAGGGTGTTGTGTTGGTCGTCCCTACTGATTCTCTACTGTTCTCAGGCCTCAGATGCCAGACTACAGAGGATTGAGTCCCACCAGCTCAATGAAGGAGCTCCCTGTAGTTCATGAGGGATCATTTCTGATTGGCTCAGAACATCCATGAACCCCACGAAGTAATCTGAAGGGAGGAAAAAAGAAATATAGAACATTGTAAGAACAATAATCATGCATTCATCATATCCAGAATAGTGTGTACTATGTGCATCGAGCCAGAACTCAGAACAGTGAACTGAGAGATTCACACATGAAACTGCATGTGTGTGTGTGTGTGTGTGTGTGTGTGTGTGTGTGTGTGTGTGTGTGTGTGTGTGTGTGTGTGTGTGTGTGTGTGTGTGTGTGTGTGTGTGTGTGTGTGTGTGTGTGTGTGTGTGTGTGTGTGTGTGTGTGCGTGAGTGTGTGTGTTGTCTTGCAGCCATGCACCACCCAGAACAGTGAAGTGAGAGCTTGACGGTGTGACTGTCCCTGAGGCTGTCATGCTCCTGTCTCTCTGAACACTCTGGCCAACAAGACATATAGTAACCAGAAACCAGCGGACGCCAACAGAGTGGCCCGTACAGAGAGTGACTACTGAAACTACTGTAAGGACAATAAATAATAGTAGTAGTATTAGTATTACTACTATTAGAAGTAATAATATAATTTGATTTAATGTGTATAGCAATGATTGTGTTTGGCATTTGCAACCTGGTTGCAAAATATAGAAAAACACAAAAACGCGAAAACAAAACCAGGTTGAGGATGTTTAATGTTATCAGCATTTTACTTGACTGAGAATTTGCTACAAAGAGCGCTAGCCTGATCTGCAGAGGTCTGCACCGTGGTCCCTGGTAGTGCTGATGAACATGCAGATGAGACGGTAACTCTGAAGCCTCAAACTGTCCCCAGGCTGTGAGCCACAGCCGAGCCCTGTCTCTGTCGGCCTGGGCCGGCACTGTGCCCCTACCCAGAACATACCCTCCTCAACCCCAGGATCTATGTGGGGGGGCTCCTATGTTATGCTATGTTATGCAACCGTGCAGAAATACTCCTGCACCCCTGTTACATTGATTTCTCTCATGAATACCCCTCTCCCTCGGATAGCACTCTGCTGGGGACGACATCACTCTGTCTTTTCCCCACGATGCCTGCTCTGCTCCTTCAGGCGCATCTGAGCTCCGTGGATCTCTGGGTTGTTTATTAGCCAGAAATAAAGGGCATGAGACACCATCCATCCATCTGACAACCATCCCTGGTCCAT
>NC_044058.1:1090000-1110000 GCF_902167405.1 Gadus morhua
GGTGACCTGCACAATTTGGATAAAATGGGTGTAAAAGAATACTGTGTCGGACGCGGGTGCGGGTCGGGTCGGACGCCTGAACAGTGCGGGTCGGTCGCAGGTTTTGCGATTGCGGGCGAGACTTGCTATTGGTGCTGGATATGTTATTCAGGAGTTGAGGAGTCAACTTAAACCGTCCACATTGGATGATGTTCTTTTTTTGCACAGCAATCTAAAGCACCACACCAAACACCAGATAATGTAATTCCCCGGCATTCCATCAAATTTTTTCCTTCAGGTGCGGGTTAGGCGTCGGTATCAATTTATAGCGGGTATTGTAGGGTGCGGATTGTAATTCGCGGGTACGGGCGGGTGAAAATGATACCCGTGCATTGATTCTCGGCCATGGTGGAGAAGGAATTGGGGGAGAAACTCTCTGATGTTCAGATGTACCACGACTTCAGATTGATGAGGAAGGACAAGAGAACTCGGAGAACCCGACGCAGTCGTTTATTCATAATATCATCCAGAGGCGCACAGAGCTTTTGGCCGTGATATAATATATTATATTATGGATTTCTATGCATAATATTATATCATTTAGATATAGAGCTCCAGGTCTCCCGCAGGAGCTCCCGGAGTGTTCTAGAATATCGTATAGAACACGGCCAAAAGCTGTGTGTGCCGGATGATATTATGAATAAATGACTGCGTCTCTGGTAGGCCTACTACATCCTTGCTTCTTTAGTGCTTGTGTGATCTACTGGTCACACGGTAATATCAAAATCCATACCGTAGCGCAAATTCCCACCGGTTTACTCTCTATATCGTTTATACTATAGGGCCTACACCCCTAAGTCCCCCCCACTGGCACTGATCTGTAATGTGCTTGTAGTTTTTTAGAGCCCCCACCCCCACCCCTATTACACTTCCTGTTTTAAATGACGCAAAAATCGTAATTTTACGTCATTTAAAGAAGGAAGTGTTAGAGGTAGATACGGATATCTCCTGTCTCAGGGGGAAATTATGGAATGATGCAAGACCCTTCAAAAGTATGACTGGGTTTCCAGCGATACAAAGCTTAATGCAAATGTGAAGTATCCCTTTAAGACTGGATGCAAATCATTTAAGACAACTGATAACCTCCACCACCAATAAAGGATCAGCGCAGAGAGGCATGGAGGCTCTCAGACTACAATACCAACAACGAGATGCATGCATTGTAATAGAGCATGTAGAGGCCATGATGACAGAGCTGTGCCAAGTGTGTTGCGACTGGGATTTACTTCTTGTTTTGGTTTGTTCTAATGATAATGTCACGACTTCAAGAATATTGTGGAAAGGGAAGATCTATTCCACTTGTTCTGTGGTCATTCTAGTATTCTAATGTAAGATGGGCTTTTCTGAGGGCTTGTACTTAACCCAAGCCCAACTGGGCCTGCACTTCATTCACATTCAACGTTCATGGAAGAAGTATTTGGTCATGGAACGAATATTGCTAGTTATGGTGTAAAGGTAGAAGTAAATCTATAGTTAGAGGTAGGAACTAAGAGGAATAGTAGTAGGAGTAGTAGTTATAGTAGAAGTAGTTTTGCTGGTGAGTTAGCGTCTGTGCTTAGTGTGTGTGCTTGGTGTGCGTGCTTGGTGTGCGTGCTTGGTGTGTGTGTGTGTGTGTGTGTGTGTGTGTGTGTGAGTGTGTGTGTGTGTGTGTGTGTGTGTGTGTGTGTGTGTGTGTGTGTGTGTGTGTGTGTGTGTGTGTGTGTGTGTGTGTGTGTGTGTGTGAGGGAGTGGGGGACTGATAATATGCGAGCCCATGTTGCAACCCTCCAGAGATGCAGGTGATAGAGCTAACAAGTCTTTCAAACACAATGCAACAATTCCTCAACCTCGCCTTGCATTTGCATTGTTATTCTCTTCAGAGTAAAAATCACCTCATCTTACCTACTCTTCATCAGAGGATAAAAACAAAGCAAGTTTAATTTGGAGTTCATGGCATAGCAAGTTATATGTGATTAAATCAATGGTTTATAATATTTTGCATGAGATCTCATAAGAAGGGTCAACTCCTGTGCTCCTTCTTCTAATAAACCCCTAGTTATCTTCTCCTTGTCCCCAACTTCTCCAACTCTACAGACATGTCCAGACATATCAGGCAGGTACAGAGCACACAGGCTAGCATGTAGGGTGCCATGTTACTTAAAATGTTAGTACAATTGTCAGAATAAATGCCCAAAATTAGAACAACAATAAGCACAAATACATCTTTGTTTGTATCATTCTACTTTCTTCACATAAAAAATACCCAATCCAGCAGTTTTCCTGTGGTCTGATGCCAGTGACATGGGTCTGCCTTTTAAATAAATGACAAAAGCGCAAAATAAATGCTGAAACCGGAACAGAGACGTCATTTTCAGTGCTAGTACACTCAGTGCCAACAGGGAAACACTATGCGCTAGTAATACGCAGATAGGGATGTGTAGTGTGGGTGGTTGAATCACAAGGACATTGGCTATGGAAACGGTGAGCTAAATAACCCATGTTGGTTCTCTTCAGACAGCAGAGCCGTCTCTGTTGTGGCGCGCTCCTGTTTGTAGGGAACAACGTGCGTCCTCCACACTATGTGGGGAGAATGTGAAAGCCCTTGCTGCCATGGCAACAAGGCAGCTCCACAGTCTCCAATCCCCATTAAGAGAGATGGGAGGCTCGGGCTGAATGGTGGTGGAGCTAGCATGACACACTGAAAGGGCCTATTTAGATCAAGGGGATTCAGCAGTTAATGAATAGAGCAAGGGCCAATAAATCTATTAGGCAGGTGCATGCTCAGAAGATCTGAAAGTTGGGTTAATATTGTGTTCACTCATGCTGTGGTCCTTTGGGGGTTCTGGTTACATCACGCATACTGGACACATGGTCACAACCTGTGAATGGTGGCAGAGGTAACAGTCATTGAAAACAGGCATCCTAACCGCTGCCGTCCAACAGTCAGCAGCTGAGAGCGGGACGTGACCTTGAACGGAGGCCTTAAGAGCAAATCATTTGAAAATGTGATTAGGTGAGCAAGAGAGAGAGGGAGGGAGAGAGGGGTATTGCATTTGCATTTACATGCATTTTTTTTTTTATCCCTGGTGGATTTTAATCATGTGAACATGAAAGAAAAAACAACATTTGGTAGAATGAACATATCTCCCCCCATGTGTGTCCAGGTTCCCCCGAATATGTTCATTCAGCTGAAAATAGCAAGCCCCTGCCTACACATCTCCAAATCGTAGTTTAGGCAGCTGAACGAATGGGTGGGCTGGAAGTGAAAAGGAAAGAAACTTCACAGTCCGGTGAAGTTTGGTCTTCACCAGACATGAACAGAACGATTCAAAACACAACGGTCCCCTATTAAGGGTGGATAACTAAATACATTATTTTCTCTTAAAGTATGTGCTGTCCGAAATAGTTCAGAGAATCATTGTGGGGTCAACCAATTTTGCATCATATAATATGATGTCAACAAGTGAACATGATAACTGGTTGGTAGTATTTATAGCCATGGTTCTTCGAACAAACTGGTGCAATACAATCCACTTTGGAGTCAGTCCTCCTGATGGTCCTACAAAGGTCATCATCAGATTCAAAAGACTCTTCAGATACAGTGTGTACAATACTTATTTGTATCCACATGCATATGGAAAGATATTGCACTTACTTACTATTACACTTAGTACGCCTACTACACAATAAAATTATGAAACACATTGTGTGTTAACCAGGGTTGAAATTGTCCCATCCGGGGGCTGTGGTGCAGAGTTCAGCAGGGTGGCAGCCACAGGGAGGAAATCCTTCTGGAACCTGTTTGTCAGGGAACACACAGTCCAGGTGCGACCCCCAGAGGGGAGGAGGGTGAACTGCCTGGGGCCGAGCGCTGTCCCTGACCCTGCTGTTCGAGGACATAGTCAAGATAAGCGTGTTCCATTCTGCAGCTCTAACATGATGCCAGCTGGGTGCCACCGATGCCTCTATTCTTGCATCAATGTTGCGGTTCTTCCCATCAAGTATCCTAAATCAAATATCTTAACTAAAATATCGTGGGCCCTTTTCAAATAATATTTTAGTGTGCATATCTTGCACATTAGAGGTCAAGACTTCCCCAGTCTAATATGGCAGCCTCTTACAGTCTCTTACAGCCGTAATGTGGTGGAAGTGCACATTTTGGGACTCTTTTGTCCAAACACACCTGCCAGAACTCTGAAACATCTAATTTGCCAGATCTCAAAAAGTCTCTTAACAAAATAATTCCGTTGACATACCTGTTTAATACCTTGGGGACTATGCAGTCTCATCAGCTTATAATTTCTTGCTACAAAGTAAGAACCCATCCATAGGGTCTCCGGTCACTGAACCTCTGCTTTGAGACTGTCTATTAAAACGAGTCGCACTTCAAGCTGCGTGTGTCACCAGAAGCTTATTGGGTTCCAGGTGGATCTTGTGCTGGGTTCCTGTTCCCTGAAGTACCGTATGTCACATATGCATCTTCGATAGTATGCACCAAACTTCTTCTTTGTGTTCCCTTCTTACTACACGTAATAAAGTACTGGCCTTTCGTCCTAGTGTACAGCTGTATTGCCTTTGCCTACCCTCCCTGCAGTGGTCCACCCTCCCTGAATTGATCCACCCTCCCTGCAGTGGTCAACCCTCCCTGCAGTGGTCCACCCTCCCTGAATTGATCCACCCTCCCTGCAGTGGTCAACCCTCCCTGCAGTGGTCCACCCTCCCTGGAGTGGTCAACCCTCCCTGCAGTGGTCCACCCTCCCTGAATTGATCCACCCTCCCTGCAGTGGTCAACCCTCCCTGCAGAGGTCCACCCTCCCTGCAGTGGTCCACCCTCCCTGCAGTGTTCAACCCTCCCTGCAGTGGTCAACCCTCCCTGCAGTGGTCCACCCTCCCTGCAGTGGTCCACCCTCCCTGCAGTGTTCCACCCTCCCTGCAGGTGCCACAGGTGTGCAGGTGATGCTTCCTGTCTGCCGTTGTCTCTGCCAGCACTGTATGACTTAGCAACCATCTCTGGCTCAGACTCATCTTGAAACAACCCGTCAAGTATGTAAGGCATTGTTTAATTACTTCTCTGGCTTGGTAAACTTGCTGTACTGTTATGTCCCGGGTGTGAACATCTTCTTTCTCCGTGGCTCCTATGAACAGTGGTTCACACTCTAACCATCCATGTGGTTACAGTGTGAACCACTGTTCATTTGAGCTCAGTAAATGGACTGAGCTGCTCCATTTGGCCACAACTAATACAACCACGCTTCTGGTTACCCTATCAACGTGGACCTTGATAGCTCACCAGCTGTTAACTTCACTAAACAAGCGTGCTCCGTGCACCTTGTACCTTAAAGCCTATAGTCGAGCCAAAGGCCAGATTGTGTACTCCTAGTAGCATGATAAGTTCTGCACTAACAAACGGACATCAGTGTGTTTAGTTGTAGCTCCACTGTATTGTAGAGCTCTGGGACCTAGCATTTGTCTATAGGTGCCCTCAGTCCCTCTGGGTAACCTGATCCCACCCTAGACTACGTCTGAGCCCAACATTAACTAGGATTAACTTGTTGGTGCCTCCTAGAGGTTAAATGACAAAATCAATTATATTCCACCATGGGCTTGGTTACATTTATAATACACATCATCTATCTATTTCTGATTTCTGACACAAAAACAAGCCATGCAATTTCTTTAGGATTGATTATTTAATTAAAACCGAAGTCTTTCCTCATCACTTCTGGCGGGCCATTGGCACTACTTCCTAATTTGCACCTTGTTTTATCTGTGTGGGTTTATGTCCTTCCTATTGAGGCCGTCATGGAAGGGCATGGTTCCTCTCTTGGCCATTCCTCTTCATCATGATACCTCTTCCCTGTGGCAGAACCCAGCTAGCCTGTCATTATTGAATCCACTTGAAAGGAAAACCAACAGTCAAGAACAGAAAATATACCACACACACACACACATACGTAAGCATACATACACATGCACCCACACAAACACGCAGGCACATATATTAACAGACATTGATGCACACAAATAAACACATACACACAAATGCATGCACAGACACAGACACAGAACAGCATTCTGCAGCATTTCATTCATGGAACCTTTGGCAAACTGTAAATTGACAGGCCCTGGAGCTGGCCAGGTGTGCTGACTTACGAGTGGCTGCTGTTGTTTAGCGGAGTCTCACATGATGAGCGGAAGGTAACCTCAGGGACATGAAGCTGAACTCAACCTCCCCTGGAGCTGATGGTCCCAGACAGACAGGGTGGTTCTCCTGGTTCCTTCAGCCCCTGTGCCTCATACCCACAGGCGCCTGGGGCAGAAGAACCCCCCCCCCCCCTGACCTTAAAGAGGAGGGGAGAGGAAAGGAGACTCAGACCCCATCTGACCAGCACGGAAAATCATTTAGTGACATTAGGGTCTACTGACTCTGCCGGGAAGAAACAGGAAATGTAAATAAATATCCTAAGCATTGTATATATTGTATATACGTCTATCCTGACTTTTTAGTAAACTCATTATCACATGTTGTTTTGAAATGTTTTTCTACTGGAAAGCTGAACAATTAGGCTACGGCGGTGTATTGTTTCATTCTGTTAGCATTCTGTTCCTGCAGAGGGGGAAGCATAGTAATGGCTTTTAGTGTCCCTTCACCTGCTGAAAGGACTGAAGGGGTCGGGCGTCCCAAAGGGAAATATGCAGTGATGAAAAAAGGAACTTGATGGGGATTTAATATGAAAGGAGAGATAGGGAATGAATGAGTGAACAATATGAAACCTACAGCAAACAAAGCAGCACAGATTGACTGACAAGTGTCCCACTATCCCCTCTGGTACAAATACAATGCTGACAATGGTACGATTAAACTTAAAATAAAGATCAGATAAAGCAGTTATTTTATTCTCTCCATTTTCTTTTAATACAGGGGTTGTCCCCTACAAATCAATCAAATGATGGAATAACAAATGAATGGAGGACAGGTAGACGGAGGAAGAGATGCAAGGGCTGTATTTGGGAATTATATGCACCTGCCTAATTATCATTGATAAAATTAAAGTCTTCTGCTCAACCGTCTCTTAAGAAGTGTATATCTCGTAAATATAATTATCAACTAAATATGCCTAATCACCCACCACTAGATGTCGCCAGACACCACCTGAAATCCATTTAGTTGGGGGGTCTCAGGGTGATTTGCAGTGTATCAAAGGGTTCTAGTATTTCAAGGCCAAGAATAATTTCTGAGGGACTACTTACGATTACAATCATGGGCAAATAAACTAAAGGGATGTAAATGTGTCCCGGACATTTGAAAGATCATACAATCGATGCTAGACAATAGGTCTTGTGTAGCGATCTCCTTACAACACTACCATACATTGGGAAAATATCAAATAGAACAATATTAAGTTATTTAGCTCCAATAAGACAATTCTCTTTATTTAAGATTTAAATGAAAAATAAATGTTAAATGATCTGCATTAAATGTATAATCAATATTACTTTGTAAACTGTAGACAAACATTATGCGTTTTTTTTGACAACGCAACTTGATCAAAAATAGAATAATTTTCAGATATAGCAAGATGAGCTTGGCAGTGGGTAAACCAAAGAGGATCCAAACGTACTAAATATCAAGTACCATTTTGATGCTATAATAAATGGAATACATGGTTTTACTGTTGTTACAGTAATGAAATAAAACCTTTACACTACATTTGCTAACATTTTTAAATAAATACTATTTTTATGAGTGGCATACAAATAAAGTATTACATGGCATGCATACTTAATGACAACGGTCAGACTGAGAAGGTTTAGTGGCGTCATTACAAATATTACAAAAAGCCATACATCATATAATATTAAAGGCAGTATAAATGTATGCATGTGATATAATCATATTAAAGAGTGATTCTGTCTGTATTTGAACACATTTCAAGGTACTAATTAAGAATTTCAAAACTGCAGACCTGTCATTCAATAGTAAAACAAAAGTAGTAACACCCTTCTACTGGAATAATGTGAAGTTTCGATTTGTTTTGTGACTATCTAGAAGGCTTTGCGTCTTAAGATTTATACGTCATACAATAGAACCAGTGCATGTTATTAAATTAAATTATTAGACACAGTTGCATGTAGGAAAAAAATCAGCAGCATGTCAAAAGGTATCTTTTCAGAAAAAAAGACAAAATCTCATTGAAGAACATGGATGTTTCATCTCAGACACCCTGGTCGCACATCGGAGTCATGTATCATGCAGTAAATCATTGTAACGTAGGATAAAACTGAGCCACACGGTCAGTGTTGTATTAAATAGCACGCAGCATCTGTCCGACTGAATGTGTTGGTCCGACTGTGGATCATCTGGCTCCTGTGCGCTTGACCACAATGGTGCCGGCCACCATGTCATACACAGTTCTGTTGTGCTGGAAGAACAGCAGCGTGATGAACGCAGGGAAGAAGAAGGCGATGGAGAAGTTCTTGTTCAGGGCTCTAATGGTGGAACTGCAGGAAAAGAGGCAGACAGCTGCGGCTTTATGCCCAATACTAACGACAAGGGGAGACTTGCAGACAGTAAAGGTTGCAATTATACTTATATAATAGAAGAATTATACCACTATCTTTCAGAACACAAAACACATGGCAATGTAGGGACAGATAGACTACATGAAGCGAGCAGCAAATGACAGCCCTGTTTCATTTATGCTCTATGAGCTTATCGCTGTTAAAAAAAACTATTCTATTTATCTTTTGGTTAGTACTACAAAATATGAACCAACATTACTGCGCTAAAGGTTTGAGCCAAGGTGATGCTGCAGAAGAAACATCCACCCTTATTTTGCACATGAGGAACCACAACAATAAGCTGGAGGACTCACGCAGAGAGGGAGACCTCTGTGGCCGGCACCACCAGGACCATGCGAGGCTGTACAAGGACCGAAGAGTCACACATCACCACCTGGAGGCCCAGGAGGAGTTTGCCCGGGGTGGCCCCCCCCGCCCCCCAGAGACAGGCAATCTGGAAAGAAGAAAAAGGAGTTCTCAGGGCGTGTTCACACAGGCAGTTTTTTTTCCATAAGAAAAACACCCGACCAGAGCGTTTTTTTACCAACTAAAAAACGGCGGGGGTTTTGTCTAGTTCATTCTAGAGCACAATGTTCTAGAGCACATATACGTTGTAAATCGGTTACAGTATCAAAGTGGTTTGACTACGCTACTTGTATCAGTTTCAACTAGTTACAATGTCGAGGATTGTTGTTTTGGCGTTGGATGCCAACGACGAGGATAACGATTGTGGGTGCATGATATAAACGGGGACGGCAGCAGTACGGTGCATTTCATAGTTTGATACAAGAGCTACGGTTTGATAATGCAGTGCGTATTTCAGACTCGACAAGAGTCAATTTGAAACCCTTTTGCGCATCATTGCGCCTTCAATAATAAAGCAAGACACCCACATGAGGCAAGCCATATTTAAACAATACGTGTTTTGAGGACTTTCCTGGTGACGCAAGTTCTCGTTCATTGGTCAGCTGCCAAAAAACTGCCTGACGTCGGGTGCTTTTTCTTGGTGAGTTTAACTTTTCCCAACTTGAAAACCACAGAGCAGTGAAAAAAACCCGCTGGCAGCGGTGTTTTTAAAAGCACCTGCTCTTTACAAAAACACTATCATAGGAATATAATGTAAAACATCCACCCGCACCTGAAAAAAAAACTGCCTGTGTGAACATGCCCTCAGGAATTAGAACTGCTGCAGGAAAGTTAATCTGTTTAGAAACTAAGTACATTTAGAACTATTGACATTTAGAATTTGGCTGTTTCAATCACAGATCTTGTTTAGAAACAGACAATTATGAACAGTGAGATGTTTCACAAAATGTATTATAACAGGACTTTCAAGAACGAGGACCCATTGGCAGAACTACAGATATTAAAGACAATACACAAAAAAAATATTGATGAAGCATATCTTTGGACATAGACTAAGGGTCAGACCTGTATCCTTATGGTTACTTGCAGCGCTAAATATGAAAAGCAATATCCTGAATGTTTGTAATCTCACCTCGTAAAAACACACCAATACCCGGTAGACGAGGGCTACAAGCATCATCTTCTGAAGCTCCTCCATGGAGGTGTCCTCATCTATCTCCTCCACTATGAAGTGCATGGCAAACTTGGAGATATCCCTTGGGAACAAGCAATGCTGATAATTGAACAACACCGTTTCTTTCAAATCTATCAATACTGGACTTGCATGAAAACAATTGCTTAACACGTCCACTCAGACACATCACTTACTTCATCCCACTCAGATGCATGATGCTGATGATGATGGTCGCCTTTATGAAGAACAATATGAAGAAATCCACCATTTCAGCAACAAGCCTCTGAAAGGGCGAAGGAATGATATACTCTCGACCTGAAACGTTGTGGTAGCAGTTAAACATAGCTGATCGATCTTTTAGTGGAGCATACTTAATGCATTAGTGCACCTATGTGCGTACCTGGTCTGAGTGCGTTCCGCTGGTCCGGGGTCTGTTGCTGGGTCAGTGTGGCCGCCGGGAGGGAGCTGCTGCCCTGGGCCTGCAGCCCGGTCGGCCCGGCGGGGCTGGGGAGACCCGGCGAGTAGGTGGACAACGGCAGACCAAATGGGTTGTTGTACCAGTTCTGTGCATCGAAGCCGGTGAACTCATTGTGTGGCGTGGTGGTCCCGGGGTGTAGTAGAGGGTGGTAGTGAGGCATGGCAGCACACACAGACACCCAGCTCTGCCAGCCCACAGCGCCGCTGTAGTACTGCCACATCCAGCCCTGGAGCTCTGAGCAGTACTCCGTGGTGCTGCGTCTTTCACAAACCTCATTCTTCATGTTCATATTTGCTTGGTTTGTTCTCCTTTTAATGTACGCGTATGGCTTTTCCTTGTTAAGAAGAATCATGTTTTCCTTATCGCGTTCAATGTTGGCGTTTTCGTCCGCCGCCATGTTTGTAATGACGTCACATTACGTCACCGGTAGTTTAAAAGTTTGAGTTCTTTAATATATATATATATATATATATACAGTATATATATATATATAAACGTCATAATTAAAATAATATAAACACAAGTCCTTGCTTCGGGCATATACAATTTTGATGGACGAAATCCAGACACCCGTTAGCATATGGTATGACCCAACCATACAGGGCTATCAGTGCTCGCTATCCCCTGTCTACAGTCAATATCCATTGAATTCTCATCTGAGATGTTTCCCAGCTGCTAACAGCTTCTGAGTTTAATAGGAGTTAGCATTTGCACCAAACAAGCATAAACGGGCTTTAGGCCTGTGCCGTTTACTGCAGCGCACCATGCGTTATCCGGGTCACATGAACATCTGAAATACGCCTGATAACTGCAACGACCAATTAAAAGTACTCTGAAACTAACGTCACTCTTCACATGTTAGGCCTATGGGTCTTCCAGGTCATGCTTCTCCATTGGCTGCCAATCTTGTGCTAGCCCATGCTGAGAAAATGCCAGCCCACTTATTGCACTGATACAATAATTATATGACCAGGTCAGAAGATGCAGCTCTTACATTGTTAAAGCTATGGCAACCATGTAATGCAACTTTAAAAACGTAAGGCCCTTGAACAACAGCAGTGCAAAATGTCCCAGCCGCCCAGTGCAGAGGGCCCTGGTGGTGGTTCTGTTCAACTCAAGCCAACTAAGCACTAACATGACTGTAACAACAGGTTACAGTCATGTGAAAAGGCTCATTAGGCAAGGACTTAACGACAAGTACAGACAATTGACTGAAATGGATTTATTGAAGAGATTGCATTTTGGACTCCACCGGTTATTCAACTTCCTGAAGAGTTATGCCTCCCTTTCATAAGTCCTCACTGCAACCACATCACCAGCAGTGCATGTCTGGAGAAAATATAACAATCCATTAGGTGTGCAGCCAGGACAAATCCGGTATTTTGAACATTGAGTCCCCTTTCTGGTATGTCTCGGATGAAATAGAGTGGTTAACACCGAGATTTTTGATATTGGTCCTGTCTTGAGTATTTGGCTAATACACCCTGCCTGCTTCACAATGTGCATTCAAAAACACACCTAAACGTTCGTTTTCAGAAATGTGAAACTCATGTGGTAGGCCTAATTGGTGTTCATTGATGTTCCAAATCAAGTGTCGTAGCAAAATACAGTTTGTCCTGTTTTTATTTAGCATTTTGATGATTGAATGTTGATTGAAACTCGATTTATGAAAACGAACGTTTAGGGGTGTACTCGACAGTAGCTACCAATAATCAAAATGTCGGTCTTAACCACTCCTTCATCCTAGACGAACTGGAAAAGGCGCTCAATGTTCAAAATGCCGGAATTGTAAAGTAAAAACCAAAGACGTCAGACAGTCGCTCAATGTTCAAAATACCGGAATTGTAAAGTAAAAACCAAAGACGTCGGACAGTCGATGGTGCTCACCGTTATGAGTTTGCCACTCTCCAGTGCTCGCTCCAGGGTCGTGCTCCTGCCGTCCCACGTTTGTTTCTGCACCAACTTTCCGTTGATAAACGAGACGATGGTCTGCAGGGAGGAGGGTCACCATTATGCATGAGCACACACGTTTGAAACACAGGGAGGGGTCGATGCATCCAGCAGAACCCACCTTGGTCACTCTGTCGTCAGCGGTTCTCTCTTCAAACTCTTCGTCCAGTTTGAATTTAATTTCGGTACTTTTGAAAGTACTTTGTGTCTTCATGGAAATGACACCTTCAGCCACGCTGACGATGAATTTTGGTTTGATCACGTTCCCCACCTGGCGACTGGCCATGCCGACCCCTGCGTAGACAGTGAATTGTCGTCAGGTGTCCATAGAGACCAGTCAATGATGAGACCCGCTTGTTGCCACGTGGTCCGAATTGTAAATTAAGGTAGCCTAAGACCTGTAGCCAGCCTGCAGTCCAAAAGCAAAGACAATCAAATCAAATCAAGCCTTGACATTTCAAACGAGGCGACCTCACCTATTGCCCTCATGTACTCATCAAAGTTCTCACTGAGGCTCATCTTCCATGTTCCAACAAATTGGTCCACCATTTTCGCGGTAAACTTTGTGCAGCCAAAGACCTCTTAACAGTGGGGTATGGGGCTGAATAACACTCAAGTTTAAGCACGACGACTATTTTCACCAACGAATCACAGGCATTAGAGGGGCGTGGTGTTAGAGCAGGTAGATACCTGCAATCGGCGCATCAGAGAGAGAGAGAGAGAGAGAGAGAGAACAATTATAATATCACACGTTTGCATTTAGTTATTTCTTTAACAGTCTTATTCCTTGTCCTTTAACAGTCTTATTCCTTGTCCCTGAGCTACAGGGCTGATAGAATGATAGTCTTAATAGCTATAGCTTTCTTGAAAACCCTCAACAGGCTAGCTCAACCAGACATGACCCATGTCTTTACCTTTCTGCAACCATTTATTTTATTTGTTTGTTTATTTGACAGGGACAGTGCATATTAATAGACATTTCTGTAAATATGCCAGATTTAGCCAGAAGGTTAGTTTCCATCTGCAGTCCTTGGCCAGATGTAACAATAGGCTCCCTAAAAAGCAAATAAGCAAATAACAGAAAGAGTTTAAAAAAGAACATAGAAAAGCAACAGATAAAACATTAATTATAACCACATACAAGTATTCAGTAGTTCAAGCATTAAAATACATGAAGCATGCAGGACAAACAAGAGTCAGCATCAAACAAACACAAATTGAAAAGGTAGACTAGGACTTATAGAAGACATCTATATGTGTTAGACATCGAGGCAGTAGCCCACCAAAGCAGACAGTACATGCACAACAAACTAACAAAAAGTCGACATGACAATAGTACATGAAGCAGCACAGGAGAGACATAGAACGAGCTACAAAAAGCATACAAACAAGCAAGCATACAAAGTAAGTTGCAGGACAAATTCACAGACACGCTGACACAAGGAGGCAAGAGCAGGCGGGTCAAGTTTAGTGCTGGCAGATCATATTATCAATCAGCCACTGTTTCAGATTAGAACTAAATGACCGATATGTGTTTAGGTCTCTGATACATGTTGGGATGTTATTCCATTCACGTGAGGCTGCAACAGAGAAGGCTGACTGACTGAAGGTACTTTTCCTAAATGGAATAATGCAGTCCCTTCTCATGACTCCTCTTGTGATCCGATGTTGGTTTGTTCTAATAGTTACAAATTCTCTAAGTGGAGGAGGGGCCATGCCATGTATGATTTTGTAAAAGAGACATGCATTTTTGTGCTTAATCATGTTTTCCCAGCTCACTAGATTGTGTTTTCTTAAAATTGCACAGTGATGGAATTGCCTTGGTTTTTTGTCCAGAACTTTCAGTGTTTGTTTATACAAAGACTGTAGTGGTTTTAGTGTTGTGTGATTAGCCTGAGACCAGCTCGTCAGACAGTAGCTCATGTGAGAGAATATCATTGAATGCATGTACATCATGGCTGCCTGGGTGGACATAGAGTTTCGTATAAATTTGAAATTGGCAAGATTGAATTTGATCCTTTTGCAGACAGTTTTTACATGTGCCCTGAAATTAAAGTTGGAGTCCAGAATAATGCCAAGGTATTTAAATTCCTTAACAATTTCTAATTTTTCTCCTGACACAAGAACATCTGGGTTTTCACTACAGTCCTTTGTTTTGGAGAAGAACATACCAACAGTCTTAGACACATTTAGTTGGAGACAGCACTGATTGAGCCATGCTGTAATTTTCAGCATGGCCTTTGTGAGTTTGGCAGCAACTTCGGTTTTTGTCAATCCATGCACATACAGCACAGTATCATCAGCATACATTTGAATGTGGGCCTCTGGACACACAGACGGCAAGTCGTTGATATACAAACAAAATAAAAGTGGACCCAGTATGGATCCCTGTGGGACACCAGTGGACAAGGAGAGGGTGTCAGATTGCTGGTTATTTATTCGAACAGTTTGAGTTCGGTTAAAAAGGTATGATTCAATCCATTGACGTGCCTCAACAGAAAAATTAAAATTGGATAACTTGGATAATAGAACCTTGTGATTCACATTGTCAAATGCTTTGCGGAGATCAAGAAAGACAACACCGACAACGCCACGCTTATCCAACAGTGATTTAATTTTCTCAATGAAAAAACAATTAGCCGTCTCGGTTGAGTGGTTGGATCTGAAGCCAAATTGCATTGGATGAAGGGGGAATGAGCTTTTGTTCAGGTGGTGTATGATTTGCTCAGCTACACACTTCTCTGCTACTTTAGACATTATAGGGAGGATGCTGATCGGCCTATAGTTACAGGCCAAATGATGTAAATTTGATTTGAATTGGCGTGACAATTGCAGATTTCCAAATACTTGGAAACTGCCCTTGGGATATTGAAAGATTAACAATTTTAGTGATGGGATTGGCTAATGATGAACCGATATCTTTAAGCATCATTGAGTCCATACCAAATGAATCTTTAGCTTTTGAGGGTTTGAGAGATCTAATAATACCTGTGATTTTTATTTCTGAGACAGTGTTTATACTGAAGGCTGGCTCCATTGTTTTTACTGAGGACACATTAACATGATCAGTCGAGAAGCCCTTTGCAATAGTTGCTACAGAATCAACAAAGTATCGATTAAGAGCTACTGCTACTTTAGATGGGTCCTTGGTCAGCTTTCCATTCAAGTCAAGTTCAATTGACCTTCCTGCGCTATGATGTTGTCCCATGAGATTTTTTAACTGAGTCCATATTACTTTCGGATTACCCCGTGCCTCACTAATTATAGCAATAAAGAAATCAGCCCTAGCTTTCCTCAGACCTGTTATCACTTTATTTCTTAACATGGCAAAGTGATATTTGTCATGATAAAATTTTGTTCTAATGGCCATTTTTAATGCAAGGTCACGCTCTTTCATTAGTTTCAAAATGTCTGCATTTATCCAGGGAAGACTGTTCTTTTTATTCCTACTCCTAATGCTACGGGAAAATTCTGCAATTATACTCTGAATTTTACTTGAGAATATTTGACTGCCCTCACTCAGGTTTTTTCCAAATAACAGATCATTCCAGTTAAAACTATGAATAGTGTTTTTAAAAGACTCTTGCATGTTCTTGGGGATTCTAATGCTTTCATGTTCCTTAGCAGAGGAGCTAAATCTCTTTTTTGTTAACTTTCTGACCACAAGAGTTAGATTGTGGTCAGATAGCCCAGTTATCATGTTGTACGTTTTTGAGATTCTCTCCGGTCTGTTACTGAACACTAAATCAATCTGAGTTCTGGTGGATTGGGTTATTCTTGTTGGACCTTTAATCAGCTGTGAGAGATCTAGCCCATCGGTTATTTGTTTGAGGTTCTTTCTAATTGATCTATCTTCCCAATTTACATTAAAATCTCCCATTATTATCACCTCTTTCTTAAAATGACATTCCTTGAGCATGTTTTGGAATTTTTCATAAAAATCATTATTTGAGGAGGGTGGGCGATACATTACAATAAGAATAAAAGACCTTTGTGGTGCATTCAACCATGAAGCTGCATTGCTCCCATAATACATTCAGTTAAGTGGAGTAACTCCCTGGACTGTGGTCCTTACACCAGAGGTGTGTGTGTGTGTGTGTGTGTGTGTGTGTGTGTGTGTGTGTGTGTGTGTGTGTGTGTGTGTGTGTGTGTGTGTGTGTGTGTGTGTGTGTGTGTGTGTGTGTGTGTGTGTGTGTCACACCTTTCTTCTGACGAAGCCCCTAGTGGGCATTAAATGCATCTGTGTATGTAGGCCTGCCTAAATCATGCACACCCCTGCTTAAGCTCTCTCTAGTGTAGTCTTTCCAAAAGACTGGGTCGTGACTCGTGACCCACATTAGCATTTAAAAACAATGTCAACAAGAAGAATGTTTTTGATAGTACTGAATGTTTGTATTGTTCTGATAATTTTACTTATAACATTGAATCTAGTTGAAAGGCTAATGAAATAAAAACAATGAGATAGCCAAAACAAGGTGACATTAACTCGGCCTAAATGCATTTATTTGGTCTCATTTATAAAGTATTTGATATGTGTATTATGTTTTCAATAACAAGTGCATAAAACAAAGTTGTGATTTATCTCTTCGAAAAGGCTGGTTTAAGTTCATATATAATGGGTTGCGGAATTGGCAGTAAAAACGTTCAGGAATGTTCATTTATGCACAAATTTGTTCTTCTCACAATTTTATAGATAAGGCCTATTGTGAATTGGGTCGCGATGGTTTGTAATTAAAAAAAATGGGTCCCCAGAAAAAAAGTTTGGAAAACACTGCGGATGAGTGGGTAAATGGATTTTAAATGTATTAAGTAGGAAAGAAATACCATAACATGCATATAATTAATAGCTACAAGCATGATACATAAACTACTAATATGAATATTATGCTGCATAACAGGCTGGCTCCCTGAGTGCTACCAACATATAATATTATGAATATTTATCCAGTATTTATCACTACATTATATCAAGGCCTCAGTACAATGGCAACTCCATCTTTGTATAATAAATAACATTACATTAGGTTTATTAAGCTGACATTTTTGTCCAAGTGCATTCAGCAATAAAGATATATCCCGAAAAGGGAAAGAATCATCAAAGTAAATACAATTCATCACATTAATCTGCCTCAGAGTTCAATATAGAAACAAGAGAAAGATACATTTTGTTTTTTTTGTATTCATCTTTTTATGTCAGTTTTTATTTTATTCATGGGCAAAAATGCATTTTCACTAATCTATTGTTCAGCCTCATGGGTCTCAGCTTTCCTGATCCTTAGTGGGAAAGAGGGTTAGTTGTGGACCAACATTGTGGAGCCAGGACAGCAAAAAATCAAGGTTTTGTTGAGCGGCTGGTGGGGTCCCCACATAGTGAAGGAACAGTCAATCTGGTAGTCATAGAGCGTGGACGGGTGGATTGGTGAACGGGCTTGGGTTTACGGTTCGACCATGTCCTGGATCTAGAATGTACAGGAGTCATTCGCAGCACGGTAGGCAAGTAGCAGTGTCTTGAATCTGATTTGAGCAGCCACTGGTAGCCAGTCCAGGGAGTGGAGGATTGGTGTAGTGTGGGAGAGCCTCTGTCGGTTGAAGACCAGCCGGGCTGCGGCAGTCTGGATGAGCTGCAGAGGACGAATAGCGCATGCAGGCAGACCAGCCACAAGGAGGTCACAGTCTAGACACAAGATGACAATAGCCTGGACCAAAACCTGGGTGGCTCTCTGAGTTAGAAACTGACATATCCTCCAGGTTCAGTCCTAGTCAGGCACCACAGAGTAGTGATATTGATGGAGAGATTGCAGATTCCTTAAAAGGAAGGAAAAGGAAGTGAAAGTAGGAGATGGAGAGGTCAGATGGTGACAGCAGCTGGGTGGGGAAATGAGCGTATGTCATGTATCTTTTCAACAAAGTAGTTAGTTGGAGGTTAAAGAAGGAGCTTTCGGCTGCAGACAGGGAGGAGAGAAGAGCTTGGGAGGCGAGAAGGTCGTCAGGGCGCATTTACTTGCGCCCTGAAGACCACAGTTGGTTCTGTTAGAACCGAGTCAGACCACCAAGGTGCCAGAGGGGTCAGAGAGCCTGTCGATAGGTCAGAGGTCAGGGTGAGTCCAGAGGAGGACAAAGGAGAGAGGAGAGTCTTCATGGCAGAGTGGGGAGGCAGGAGTGAGAAGGGGTCAGGGGAGGGGAGCTGATAGGAAAGATGAGAGAAGAGGGAGATGTGGAGGACAGTGAGAGTATGTGTAGAAGAAGGAGACAGGTAGTAGAGGACGATGCGGTCTGCCTGCCTATTCTCACGAGCCCTCCAGCATCCCATTGACCGGTGGCCAGTGACAAAAGCGGAGGGTTTTTAACTGTATAAACACCTTGCCCGCAGCAGCACACTGACCCATTCTCTGGTGTGTGTGAGAGCCAAGAGGGGACCCCCCAGATTTGTGTTGGTGTCTGTCCACAGTGCGGTCGCAGGCAGTCCCATTGTGGCGGCGCAGTGTTTCTGATTGACACCGGGCCTCTTGTTCCCCGGGTCCGACCTGAGGACTCATGAATAACTGAGAGGATCCTTTGGACCAGAGAGCAGGCCTCACGAACTTTCAGGTTCCTTATTGCTGGAGTGAGGAGTAACTGGAACCGCGGCTTATGGTGTAGCTTACAGCCGATTTGAAATTGCCCGTTTTAACATATAAATTCAAACCTGTTGAAATATCCAAATTAAGTGTATTCTTGTTTTATATTCTGTCCCTCACATTTCTTAACTATCACCATAGATGAAACACTAGACACTCAATAATTAAAGCCTGTTGAGAGAAAAGAACAGCCCATGAGATGAGCTCCAGCAGTGGGCCACAGCCCAGGGTCGCAACCATGTGGGGACCGTCGGCTGGGAGGCTCACAGGAGCTGGGGGCCCTCCTGCTCTTCAGCTGGCTGCTGTTTGGCGGAGAGAGAGAAAGAGGGAGAGAGAGCCAGGATGAGGAGTGGGTGTGTGTGTTGGTTGAGAGGGGGTCAGAGAGGTGCCCTGTGCATGTGTGCTGGAAGCCTTTTCATGGTCCTGGCTTTGATCTCCTCTCTCATCTTTTTTATCCCACGTGCTCCCTGTGCCTCAGGCTCCTGCTTGTTGGCCCACCGATAGAAGGCGGGGGAGGTCCCGCCTCCCACTCACAGAGGCTCTGCTTGTTCTGTTAAGACCGGGAGAGCCGCCCTGCACCATGGAGGGTATACACCAGCCCCGCTGCACAGAGCAGCGTGGGTGCGAGGTTAACTAGGAGCCAGGGTACAGCCTCTCTCTCTGCTCTGCTTTTATCATTTCCCCCTCAGATCCCCAACAAGTGGGCTGGAGTCCTTGAATGAAATACGACTGCTACAGCGCTCCAAAGGTGGCCTCCTGAACCCTCGCTACATGGGAAAGTGCCCACGTGCCCACCCTCCCTATGCTGGGAGATATGTAAAGCCTGCCAGAGGAG